>NW_027331927.1:7754482-7889157 GCF_048418815.1 Hemitrygon akajei
TGGTATCTGGAATGACCATCAATTCTCTGATGCTCTTCCTGTCTCTATAAGAATGGGGCATTTCTGCCATCTCCAATCTGTGCCTTGGCTCAGTTTTACTCTCTCCATTGGTATTATTCCTTGTTCCCACTGAGATGCATGGGTGCCTGGCCCCACAGTAACTGAAACAGTCTCACACAAATACTTTTTCTTGACGTGCAGCTGGGGTCTTCTTTTATGTATTATTAACTTAAAGTGCCACAGTTTTAACGCCATATAAAAAAAATCCTGCTGAAATGACTGGTTGGTTCACACAGCTGTCAAAAGGGGTTAGAGTGAATTTTTGTATTATTTCAGGTTCTTGTCACAATCATAGAAAATTTCAACACAGAAACAGGCCCTTTGGGCCATCTAGTTTGTGCTGAACTATTTAAACAGCCCACTCCCACACCTCTACCATCCAGGTACCAACACAAACCTCTTAAATGTTGAAATCGAGCTCGCATGCACCACTTGTGCTGGCTGCTCATTCCACTGCTGGATAACCGTCTGTGTGAAGAAGTTTCCCCTCATGTTCCCCTTAACATTTCACCTTTCACCCTTAACCCATGGCCTCTGGTTGTCGTTCCACCCAATCTTCGTGGAAAAAGGCAGCTTGCATTAACACTATCTGTGCCTCTCTATCACAATCAAATCTCCCCTCAATCTTCTGCATTCCAAGGAATAAAGTCCTGATTTGTTCAATCTTTCCTTATAACCCAAGTCCTCCAGACATGGCAACATCCTTGTGAATTTTCTCTGAAAACTCTGAACTTCTTTTATATCTTTCCTGTAGGTAGGTGACCAAAACTGCACACAATACCTCAAATTAGGCCTCACCAATGTCTTCTGGAAGTCAACATAACATCCATCTATTATTATCAGTACTTTGGTTCATGAAGGGCAATGGGCTGAAATCATTCTTTCCATCCCTATCTACCTGTGATACCACTTTCAGTGAATTAAGGACTTGTATTCCTAGATCCTTTTCTTCCACAACACTCCTCCATGCCCGACCAGTCACTGTGAAAGACCTCCCTTGGTAGGACATACCAAAGTGCAACAACTGACACTGGTCTGCATTAAATTCCATTTTCCATTTCTAAAACCATTTTCCCACCTGGTCCAGATCACACTGCAAGCCATGATAGTCTTCTCGCAGTCCGATAAACCCCCGGTCTTGGTGTCATCCACAAATTTGCCGATCCAGTTAACCACACTATCATCCAGATTACTGATATACATGACAAACAGCAACAGATCCAGCACTGATCCCTGTGGCACACCACTAGTCACAGGCCTCCACTCAGAGAGGCACCCATCTGCTACCACACTCTGGCTTCTCCCAAAGACAGTGTCTCATCCGATTTACTGTCTCATCTTCAATGCTGAGTGACTGAACCTTCTTGACCAACCTCCCATCTGACACTTTGTCAAGTGCCTTGCTAACGTCCATGTAGACAACATCTACTGCCTTGCCTTCATCCACTTCCCAGATAACTTCCTCGAGAGACTCTATAAGATTGGCCAGAGCCATGCTGTCTATCCTTTATCAGTCCACACCTATCCAAATACTTACAGTATATACTTGGTTCCTGCACACACATTCCAATAACTTGCCCAGTTCTGATGTCGAGCTCACCAACGTATAATTTCCTAGTTCATTTTTACAGCCTTTCTTGAACAGCAGAACAACATTGTCCGTCCTCCAATCCTCCAGTACCTCACCTGTCACTAAGGATGATTTAAATATCTGTGCTAAGGCCCCAATAATTTCTGCACTTGTCTTCCGCAGGGTCCTAGTGAACAACTTCTCAGGCCCTGGGGATTGATCCACACTAATTTGCCTCAAGACAGCAAACCCCGCCATCTCTGTAATCTGTACAGGGTCCATGAAGTTGATGCGGCTTTGCCTCACTTCTATTGACTCTGTATTCATCTCTTGAGTAAATACGGATGCCAAAAAAATCTCCCCAACTCTATGTTATCCCTTCATATGGATTACCATTCTGATCTTCCAGAGAATTATTTTTTTCCCTTGCAATCTTTTTGCTCTTAACATATCTGCAGAATCCCTGAGGATTCTCCTTCACCTTGTCTGCTGGGGCAACCTCATGCCTTCTTTTATTTCTTTCATAAGTGTTCACTTGAATTTCCTGTATTTCATAAGTACCTCATTTGTTCCTATCTGCCTGTAGCTGGTATGCACCTCCTTTTTATTGATCTGGGAGAGGAAGGCCAAAGGGGTGATAGATCTGCATGGTGGGAGGTAGGGGTAAGGAGGGTTAAACTAAAGTTGCAGGGGGAATGGGAGCCTGAATAACAGAACAAGTAGTGGAGGGATTGTGGAGACAGTTGTTGATCAGGCCTCAGACAAAGTCAGGAATGAAAACGTTGAGCATGGTGCAGTGAATATGCTGAGCCCTGTATATTTCAATACAAGGAGCAGCGTAGGAAAGGTGGATGTGTTCAGGGCATGGATCAACACCTGGAATTATGACACTAGGATCTGGCAACAGTGGACTGGGACAGGCTGATTTATGGCAAAGGTGTGCTTGGAAAATGGGAGGCCTTCAAAGCGAAATTTTGAAAGTACAGAGCGGGAATGTCAGAATAAAAGGTAAAGATTGAAACTGTAGGGAAACTTGGATTGCCAGAGATATTGAGACCATGGTAAAGCACAAAATGGAATTCCATAACAGGGATAGGCAGTCCGTTTCTTATGGAGTATCAGAAAAGCAAGAGAACACATAAGAAATCAATCAGGATGGCTAAAAGATGGCATGAGGTTGCTGTCACCGAAAAGGTGAAGGATAATCCTCAGGGATTCTAGTGATAGATTAAGAGCAAAAGGATTGCAAGGCACAAAGTTGGTCCTCTGGAAGCCCGGAATGGCAATCCACGTGTGGAAACAAAGCAGATGAGGGAGATCTTAAATATTTTTCCATCTCTATTTACTCAGGAGATGGACAAAGGGTCTATGGGAGTGTGGAAAAGCGGCATTCACCCTTCCAACCCTGGGGGGAAAAAACACTCCTCTGGCCACTCACACGCTCAATACCCCTCATCATTTATACACCAAAAAATGTCTCTAAATATAAACAAGGAAATTATACATTGCACAATCTACTTTCCACGATTCAGTACATTTACACAGACAGGTGTGTAAAAAGGGCCCAAAGAATATCAGGGACAAACAGGCCCAATTCACCAGAACCACAAACTGTTCCTGCTGCTACCATCCAGGAAACGGTATCACAGCAAAAGGAGCAAAAGGCTCCGGGACATCATCTTCTACCAGGCCATCAGACTGATTAATTCATTCTGATATAATTGCATTTCGATGTTATATTGACTGTCCTATGTGCAAACTATCTATTATAAATTACTGTAAATTACACATTGCACATTTAGATGGAGATGTAACGTGAAGATTTCTACTCCTCATGTTTATGAAGTATGTATCTAATAAAGTCAATTCAATTCACCCTCTCCACTATCTGTGCTGTCATTCTGGCTCCCATTCCCCCTACAACTTATTTTAACCACATCACCCCCTCCCCTGCTCACTACCACTAGCAAGCCTTACCACTAGGATATTCGTCCCCTCTTGTTCTGTTCCTCTAACTAACGAATCCCCTATCAGCCTTTTGACTTTCCTCTGCCAGGTAATTCCCCCCAACAGTTTCTAAAGTGATCCACCTGTTGTTGTGGGGGATGGCCACTAGAGTACTCTGCGATGGCTATTTAACCTCATTCCCCTTCCTGATTCTCACCCAGTTTCCTGTGTCCGGCACCTTGGGTGTAACTCACCTCTCTTCATGTCATATCTATCACCCCCTCCAACTGCTGGATGATCTGGAATTCACCCATTTCAAATGCAGCTCATTGAAGTGCAGGGTTACAAACTGCAGCTGGATGCACATCTTGTAGGTGAGGGCATCAGGGACACTGGAGGTCTCCCCTCCTTCACTCCAATACCTCTCTAATTTGTAATAATCTCCCCTCTAACTTATAATAACCAGTGTGAAGATAAATCTTGTACTGTGTATTTTTTACCCAGTGACAAGATGTGCACAGTGAATTTTATATGGAGAGGTATTCATCTTAACAGCTAGCAAATCACTGTCAATAGGAACTTTGATCTCCTCTGGGTTTGATCGAGTTCATCTGCACTCTCACACAACCTATGCAGCAGGCCTGTAACAGGAAATGGAAGATATTCTCACCAAAGTTTTTGCACATTGTCCATATGTGGTTTCCTTGCTAAATTATGCTTTAAAAAGTCAGATTTCCAAATATCACTCCACTTCTTCCCACTTGCAAATTCTCCAGCAACTCTTGCATCACCAAAATGCAAACAGGCATCACTAGTTTCTGTATTCTACATAAATATTTCCTCGGAACCCTCCCCCAGTGACTGACGGTGGTGGACTCAGTGATGGTATATGAAGGGGAGGGCAGTAGTCTGTCTCACCGGAGTCTGGCACATTTGTGATGTGAAAGCTACTTGTTGCCCAAGACAAAGGTGTTTGATATCATTATGTACACAGAGAGAATGGGACAAAACATGTTCTCACCGGTAAAAAGTCCAGAGCAAGAGGAGGTAGAGCAAACAACACACAATCTATGGAAAAGAGTACTAATGCTGATTTTCTGAACTGCTGATGTAAAAGATTTTGTTCCCTTTCTCTGAGATCCTAATCCTTACATTTAGATAGCTGGAGCTCAGCTCTGTCTGAGAGATCCATCGGTTCCCATTCCCTCATCAACCGGAAGCTCCCCGGGGCCCGTGTACGGATCGTGGGGCTGAGAGAGAGGGAAGAGGGCAGGACTGTCCCGGGATTGTTGGCCACGGTGTCAGAAATTCAAAGGAATTATCCCGAAGTCGGTGTTTAAGCTAAAAACACGGAGAATCGCTCTTACCCGCAGCCGACATTTTCAAGGCCTTCTGTGTACTGCGCGCATGCGTGATACTCGGGGACGTCCTCAGCCTGACGCCTGCGCAGTTCATTGGCGCTTCAGCGCCGGCGAAATTCTTAACGCATTGCCCTATGGGTAATCACGGTGCCATTAAACATTTCTGCAAGCACCTGTTCAATGTCCATACCTCATTTTTTCGTGTGTGTATAGAAAAATCTGCAGCTGTTTTAACGCAGAAAGCGGCTCCTATAAGCAATATACTCAATATCAACGTGTATCTAATGCCAAAGTAAAATGCATATATAAAACACAGGAGATTCTGCAGTTGCTGGAAATACACAGACGCACACACACAAAACGCTGGAGGAACTCTGCAATTCAGAGAGCAACTAAGCAGCGGAGTAGACAGGCGAGACACGCTGAAGGTGCTCGGCCTAAACGTTTCCTTTTTACGCCTCTCCACAATTGCTGCCTGACTGTTGATTTCCACCAGTATTTTGCAGAAATTAACCATCTTTTTCTTCGATCAACCAGTTTCCAAATGCTTCTAATCTTTCTTTTGTAGCCACATCCTGCTGGTCTGATTCCTCCTCCTCGTAAACTCTAGACCCCATCTCTCTTTGCAGCCCCAAAGCCCTGACTCAATCTGGCAACTCTTTGGTTTCTGACTCTGCACCATCGAAGATTCACTCGCTAGCCTGCTGTCACACTTCAGAGGCGCATTGTGGTACGAGACCGCAGGTTCGCTAACTGTGAGTGTCGCTTTAAGTGCCTGAGTGAGGCGGGGCAGTGACGTCAGACACAAAGGGGGAGGGAGGGAGAGAGAGAGGGGGAGGGAGAGGGGAAGGGGTAGGGGAGGAGAGGGGGGAGGGAACGTCAAAACCACAGTGAGCTCATCGTCTTATTCAGACTGGAGAAAATCATGCGGGTGTATAGGATGATGAGAGGCATTGGTCGTGTGGATAGCCAGAGGCTTTTCCCCAGGGCTGAAACGGCTAACACGAGGGGGAATAGGTTGAAACTGCTTGGAAGTAGGTACAGAGGAGATATCAGAGCTAAGTTTTTTTTAAACAAACACTGATGTGTGTGTGTGTGTGGAATGCACTGCCAGCGATGATGGTAGAGGCGGATACAATAGGGTCTTTTAAGAGACTCTGAGATAGGTACATGGAGCTTAGGAAAATAGATTTCTATGATTCTGTGAAATTTATGGGAAATCTCCTATCCCACAGAGTGGTGACTAGTTGCAACCTGTCACCTCAGGGAGAGTGAGAGGGGAACAGCAGGGGTAGATTTTGATATACAGATATGGAACAGAAACATGGGCAGGAACCAGATGGGCTGAGTGGCCTTTCTAGTGCACATTGTGAGTGTGGTAGAGACAGTAAGTACCTGAGACACGGGATTTGATACAGAACTGATTTACCTTTCACAGATCCACAATATTAATCACCAGTCTAGTTTAAGGCTAACAGCAGCACCAGACTCCTCCAATGCTCAGTGACCAGGGTTCAGTCCTGGGTGCGATGAGCAGCCAAAAGAAATGCAGAATATGACAGTAACCGTCCCTCATGAACCTGCAGCTGCCTTCAGTTACTGTGATGGTTAGACTTTTAACACAGAGATGATTTGAACTTCCTCCCTGATGTAGGAGGTTTCAGACCAAATATGTAGGGGAGAAGGGAAACAAAAAGATAATAAAGTTGCGTGCACTGTTAGGGATAAGCAGAGAGGGTAAGAGGTGGAGAGTTTCTTAAATGCATTTATTTTAATGCTAGGAGCATTGTAAGAAAGGTGGATGAGGTTAGAGCATGGATTGATACCTGGAAATACGATGTTGGAACTATTAGTGAAACATGGTTGCAGAAGGGGTGTGATTGGCAACTAAATATTCCTAGATTTCGTTGCTTCAGGTGTGATCGAATTGGAGGGGCAAGAGGGGGAGGCGTTGCTTTGCTTGTCCAAGAAAATATCGGGGTGGTGTTTTGACAGGATAGATTAGAGGGCTCGTCTAGGGAGGCTATTTGGGTGGAATTAAGGAATGGGAAAGGTATAGTAACACTTATAGGGGTGTATTATAGACCACCTAATGGGGAGTGAGAATTGGAGGAGCAAATTTGTAAGGAGATAGCAGATATTTGTAGTAAGCACAGGGTTGTGATTGTGGCAGATTTTAATTTTCCACACATAGACTGGGAAGCCCATTCTGTAAAATGGCTGCATGGTTTTGAGTTTGTAAAATGTGCGCAGGATAGGTTTTTGCAGCAATACATAGAGGTACCAACTAGAGAAGTGGCAGTGTTGGATCTCCTGCTGGGAATGAGATAGGTCAGGTGATGGAGGTAAGTGTTGGGGAGCACATACCATTTGATCACAATACCATTTGTTTCAAAATAATTATGGAGAAGGATAGGACTGGTACCAGGGTTGAGATTTTTGATTGGAGAAAGGCTAACTTTGAGGAGATGCAAAAAGATTGGGACAATTTGTTTATGGAAAGGATATAATAGAGAAATGGAGGTCATTTAAAGGTGAAATTTTGAGGGTACAGAATCTTTATGTTCCTATTAGTTTGAAAGGAAAGGTTAAAGGTTCGAGAGTGCCATGGTTTTCAAGGGATATTGGAAACTTGGTTAGGGAAATGAGAGAGATCTATAATAAATATAGGCAGCATGGAGCAATTGTGGTGCTCGAAAAATATAAAGAATGTAAAAAGAATCTAATATAAAGAATGTAAAAATGTAAAAATAAATTAGAAAAGCTAAAAGAGGATATGAGGCTGCTTTGGCAAGTAAGGTGAAAATGAATCCAAAGGGTTTCTACAGTTATATTAATAGCAAAAGGATAATGAGGGATAAAATTGGTCCCTTAGAGAATCAGAGTGGACAGCTATGTGTGGAGCCAAAAGGAGTGGGGGAGGTTTTGAAAAAATTATTTTCATCGGTATTCACTTAGGAGAATTATATTGAATTGTGTAAGGTAAGGGAAACAAGTAGGGTAGTTATGGAAACTAAGAGGATTAACGAAGAGGAAGTACTAAAGCTTTTAAAGAATATAAAAGTGGACAAGTCTCTGGTCCTGACAGGATATTTCCTAGAACCTTGAGGGAAGTTAGTGTAGAAATAGCAGGGACTCTGACAAAAATATTTCTAATGTCATTTGAAAGGGGGATGGTGCCGGAGGATTGGCGTATTGCTCATGTTGTTCCATTGTTTAAAAAGGGTTCTCAGAGTAAACCTAGCAATGATGGGCCTGTAAGTTTGACATCAGTGGTGGGTAAATTAACGGAAAATATTCTTAGATATGGTATATATAATTATCTGATTAGACAGGGTCTGTTTAGGAACAGTCAATGTGGATTTGTGTGTGGAAGGTCACGTTTGATAAAACATATTGAACTTTTTGAAGTGGGTATTAGGAAAGTTGACAAGGGTAAAGCAGTGGATGTTGTCTATATGGACTTCAGTAAGGCCTTTGACAAGATTCCACATGGAAGGTTAGTTAGGAAGGTTCAATCGTTAGTTATTAATTTTGAAGTAGTAAAATGGATTCAACAGTGGCTAGATGGGAGATGCCAGAGAGTAGTGGTGGATAACTGTTTGTCAGGTTAGAGGCCGGTGACTAGTGGTGTGCCTCAGGGATCTGTACTGGGTCTAATGTTGTTTGTCATATACATTAATGATCTGGATGATGGGGCGGTAAATTGGATTAGAAAGTATGCAGATGATACTAAGATAGGTGGCGTTGTGGACAATGAAGCAGGTTTTGAAAGCTTGCAGAGAGATTTAAGCTAGTTAGAAGAGTGGACAGAAAGATGTCAGATGGAGGTTAATGCTGATCTGTGAGGTGCTACATTTTGGTAGGTCTAATCAAAATAGGACATACATGGTAAAGAGTAGGGCATTGAAGAATGCAGTAGAACAGAGTGAACTATGGGGCATAGATAATAGAATGATGGTGAATAGTCCCCTGAAGGTGGAATCTCATGTGGATAGGGTTGTGAAGACAGCTTTTGGTATGCTGGCCTTTATAAATCAGAGCATTGAGTATAGGAGTTGAGATGTAATGTTAAAATTATACAAGGCATTGTTCAGGCCAAATTTGAAGTACTGTGTACAGTTCTGTTCACCGAATTATAGGAAAGATGTCAATATAATAGAGAGGGTACAGAGAAGATTTACTAGAATGTTACCTGGGTTTCAGCACCTAAGTTACAAAGAAAGGTTGAACAAGTTAGGTCTTTATTCTTTGGAGCATAGAAGTTTGAGTGGAGACTTAATAGAGGTATTTAAAATTATGACGGAGATAGATGGAGTTGATGCGGATAGACTTTTTCCATTGAGAGTAGGGGAGATTCAAACAAGAGGACATTATTTGAGAGTTAGGGGGCAAAAGTTTAGGGGTAACACAAGTGGGAACTTCATTACTCAGAGAGCGGTAGCTGTGTGGAGGAGCTTCCAGTAGAAGTGGTAGAAGCAGGTTCGATATTTTTTTTTAAAATGGATAGGTATATGGACGGTAATGGAATGGAGGGTTATCGGCTGAGTGCAGGTCTGTGGGATTAGGTAAGAGTAAGCTTTCAGCATGGACTAGAAGGGCTGAGATGGCCTGTTTCCATGCTGTAATTGTTATATGGTTATATAATAACCATCCGGAAATTATATTACAGGATGAACAAGCAGGAATAACTCCCTCAATAGATATAACCATTCCCAACACCCACATCTTCGTCAACCAATGGAGCACCTCACAACAGGTATTGTTTCTGTCATCAGTCAGACAACCGAATTATTTTCTGTCAATCAGCTTCGAAATGTTCCTACTCTGTTATTCGGTTCCACTCCCTGCTGCTGATTCCCTTCTCATGATACGTTCTTACCCCAAACATCTTCCAGAGCCCCACACTCTACCCTGTGCAGACCTGCCTCTGGTTTCTGATCATGATTCTTTGAACATCCAACTGATGGTTTCCAGTTCTACTTCCAGTCTTTAAAGGACACTGGTGTTTTCAACAACCCTTTGTAAGCAGGAAAAATGACCCATAAAATGGAAATGAGTCGTGATTAAGGAGGTTAACTACCAATGTCATTCTTCCTCAGCCCAGAGATTTGAGGGGCGAAGAACATCTCAGACAGAACTGCAGTCAGCTCAACTTCTTCAGTCTGCAGGAAATTCAAGGGAAACCTCTTCACCCACAGAGTGGTGACTGTTTGGAACCCATCACCACAGGGAGAGTGAGAGGTGAATAACAGGGGATGATTTAAAAAGACTGTCATGGAATTGAATCTCAGCAAGGTCTAGGCAGCCTGAGTTGACTCTCTACTGTGCACTACGTGTGTTATAAATTCACTAAGTACCAGAGACAGAGTTTAAACTAGAACTGATTTATTTGTCTCAGGTCCAGAGTATTAAACACATCTCATTAAAGGTGAATATGCAGCAGAAGAAACTCCTCCCATGCCCAGTGACCAGGGTGCAGACCTGGGTGTGGTGAGCAGTAGCAATAATTGCAGAGTTCAGCACCGACAGTCAATCTCTAAATTGCATTCAGCAACGGTGATGGACACACATCCAGTGAACGGTCTCTCCAGTGTGAACTCAATGATGCACATTTGGTTGATTTGGCTGAGAAAATCTTTTCCCAAAGTCCGAGCAGGTGATCAGAGTCTCCCCGGTGTGAACTGACTGGTGTGCTCGCAGGTGGAATGACTGAGTGAATCCCTTCCCACAGTCTGAGCAGGTGAATGGCCTCTCCCCAGTGTGAACTCGCTGATGTACCTTCACTTGAGATGGAAAAGTGAATGCCTTCCCACATTCTGAGCAGGTGAATGGCCTCTCTCCAGTGTGAACTCGCTGAAGTGCTTGTAGGTGGGATGACTGAGTGAATCCTTTCCCACACTCTGTGCAGGTGAACGACCTCTCCCCAGTGTGAACTCGTTGATGTGCTTGCAGGTGGGATGACTGAGTGAATCTTTTCCCACAGTCCGAGCAGATGAACGGCTTCTCCCCAGTGTGAACTCGCTGATGTACCTTAAATTGAGATGATGAAGTGAATCCTTTCCCACAGTCCAAGCAGTCGAATGGCCTCTCCCCAGTGTGAACTGACTGGTGTGCTTGTAGGTAGGATAACTGAGTGAATCCCTTCCCACAGTCTGAGCAAGTGAACGGTCTCTCCCCAGTGTGAACTCGCTGATGTACCTTAAGTTGAGATGATGAAGTGAATCTTTTCCCACAGTCCGAGCAGGTGAACGGCCTCTCACCAGTGTGAACTGACTGGTGTCTCAGTAGGTGAGATGACAACGCAAATCCCTTCCCACAGTCTGAACAGGTGAACGGCCTCTCACCAGTGTGAACTGACCGGTGTGCTTGTAGGGTAGCGAATCGTGCGAATCCCTTCCCACAGTCTGAACAGGTGAACGGCCTCTCACCAGTGTGAATTGACCGGTGTGCTTGCAGATGAGCTGACAACGTGAATCCCTTCCCACAGTCTGAGCAGGTGAATGGCCGCTCCCCGGTGTGAACTCGCTGTTGAGCCATTAGGTCAGTTGACCGAGTGAATCCTTCCCCACAAATTCAATGTGCACTGACTGGTGTATGCAACAGGCAGGAAGACCGTCTCAATCCATTCTCACCCACAGAACAGATGAATGGCCTTGCCCATGGTGAACCTGCTGATGTACCTTCAGTTGAAATAACCGACTGAATCCATTCCCACTGTCTGAGCAGATAAATGGATTCCCCCGTGTAAATTGACAGGATGCCAGTCGGTCAGATGATCGAGTGAATTCCTCCCCACAGTCTGAGTAGGAATGATGATCGAGTGAATCCCTTGTTCCACTTCTTAAATATCTGGACATAGACAACAAAATGGCGTGTTGTGTCAGACAAACCCGTAGATAATTTCCTTATCGTTTTTAACCTGAAAAAAGATTTATAGTACATCATAAAGTGAAGGACAACATTTCAGATGAGATCACTTGAGTTGTCAAGGTGTGATCTGACATCACACTGTTAAAGTGAGGTTCAACCCAAGTTGGAGAGAGAAATCATCTTCCAACTGGGCACAGTGCTGGTATCTGGAATAAGAATGGGGCATTTCTGCCATCTCCAATCTGTGACCAGGCTCAGTTTGACTCTCTCCATTAGTATTATTCCCTGTTCCCAATGAGCTGCAAATGTGCCTGGCCCCACAGTAACTGACCTCTCTCATGCAAATACCCTTTGTTGATGTGTAGCTGGGATTTTCTTTTATCTACTGTCAATATAAAGTGCCACAGTTTTGAAGCCATGTAAACATTTCCTGCCCAGATGAATGGTTGGTCCACACAGCTGTTAAAAGGAATTAAATGAATAATCATATTATTTCAGGTTCTTGTCAGTCATAGAAACGTACAACACAGAATCCAGCCCTTTGGGCCATCTAGTTTGTGCTGAACTATTTAAACTGCCCACTCCCATATTCCTACCATCCAGGTACCTATACGAACCTCTTAAATGTTGAAATTGAGCTTGCCTGCACCACTTGTACTGGCTGCTCATTCCATACCCGAATGACCGTCAGTGTGAAGACGTTTCCCCTCATGTTCCCCTCACCTTTCCCCCTTAACCCATGGCCTCTGGTTGTAGTGCCACCCCATCTCAGTGGTAAAACCCAGCTTGCATTTACCCCATCTATAACCTTCATAATTTTGGTATACTTCCATCAAGTCTCCCCTCAATCTTCTACATTCCAAGGAATTCCAATTGTGGGGAATTTTAACATGCGAGTGGATTGGGAAAATCAGGTCGGCACTGGATATCATGAGAGAGAATTTGTAGAATGTCTCCGAGATGGCTTTTTGGAACAGGTTGTTGTTGAGCCCACTAGGGGATCGGCTGTACTGGATTGGGTATTGTGCAATGAACCGGAAGTAATTAGAGAGATGGAAGTGAAGGAACCCTTAGGAAGCAGTGACCACAACATGATTGGCTCTCCCTTGTCCATTTTCATAGTTACAGGTTGTTGTTGAGCCCACTAGGGGATCGGCTGTACTGCATTGGGTATTGTGCAATTAACCGGAAGTAATTAGAGAGATGGAAGTGAAGGAACCCTTAGGAAGCACTGATCACAACATGACTGGCTCTCCCTTGTCCATTTTCATAGTTACAGGTTGTTGTTGAGCCCACTAGGGGATCGGCTGTACTGGATTGGGTATTGTGCAATGAACCGGAAGTAATTAGAGAGATGGAAGTGAAGGAACCCTCAGGAAATTTTCGAATGGAAAAAGGATGCAACCATTGCTGACAAGAGAAGTCAAAGCCAAAGTAAAAGCGAAGAAGAGGGCATACAAGGAAGCAAAATTAGTCAGAAGACAGAGGATTGGGAAGTTTTTAAAAGCTTACAAAAGGAAACTAAGAAGGTCATTAAGAGGGAAAACATGAATTATGAAAGGAAGCTAGCAAATAATATCAAAGAGGACACTAAAAGCTTTTTCAAGTATATAAAGAGTAAAAGACAGGTGACAGTAGATATAGGACTGATAAAAAATAATGCTGGAGAAGTTGTAATGGGAGATAAGGAGATGGCGGAGGAACTGAACGAGTATTTTGCATCAGTCTTCACCGAGGAACCATTTGACAAGGTGCCACACATGAGGCTGCTAAACAAGGTAAGAGCCCATGGAATTATGGGAAAGTTACATATGTGGATAAAGCGTTGGTTGATTGGTGGGAGTGGGAGTAATGGGATCCCATTCTGGTTGGCTGCCGGTTACAAGTGGTGTTCCACAGGATTCTATTTTCGGGCCGCTTCTTTTTACGTTGTATATCAACGATTTAGATTATAGAATAGATGGCTTTGTGGCTAAGTTTGCTGACAATACAAAGATAGGCGGAGGGTCTGATAGTGCTGAGGAAACAGAGAGTCTGCAGAGAGATGGATAGATTGGGGGAATGGACAAAGAAGTGGCAAATTAATTACAATGTCGGAAAGTGTATCGTCATGCACTTTGGTAGAAGAAATAAACGGGCAGACTATTATTTAAATAGGGAGAGAATTCAAAGTTCTGAGATGCAATGGGACCTGGGAGTCCTCATGCAGGATACCCTTAAGGTTAACCTCCAGGTTGAGCCGGTGGTGAAGAAGGCAAATGCAATGTTGGCATTCATTCTAGAGGAATAGAGTATAGGAACAGGGATGTAATGTTGAGGCTCTATCAGGCACTGATAAGACCTCACTTGGAATACTGTGTGCAGTTTTGGACTCCTTATTTAGGAAAGGATGTTCTGTCTTTGGCAAGGGTTTAGAGAAGATTCACTAGAATGATTCCAGGAACGAGAGGGTTAACATATAAGGAATGTTTGACCATTCTTGGACTGTACTCCTTGGAGTTTAGAAGAATGAGGGAAGACCTGATAAAAACATTTCGAATGTTGAAAGGCATGGACAGAGTGGATGCGTCAAAGTTGTTTCCCATGGTGGGAGAGTCCAGTACAAGAGGGCATGACTTAAAGTTTGAAGGGCGCCCATTCAGAACAGAGATGCAAGAATTTTTTTTAGCCAGAAGGTGGTGAATATGTGGAATTTATTGCCACGGGCCGCAGTGGAGGCCAAGTCATTGGGTGTATCTAAGGCAGATATTGATAGGCATCTGAGTAGCCAGGACATCGAAGGTTATGGTGAGAAGGCGGGAGAATGGGACTAAAGGGGAGATTGACTGAATCAGCTCAAGATAAAATGGCAGAGCATACTCGATGGGCCGAGTGACCGACTTCTGCTCCTTTGTCTTATGGTCTTATGGAATAAAGTCCTGACCTGTTCAATCTCTCCTTACAACCCAAGTCCTCCAGACCTGGCAACATCCTTGTGAATTTTCTCTGAACTCCTTCAAAGTCTTTACATCTTTCCTGTAGGTTGGTGACCAAAACTGCACTCAATACTCCAAATTAGGCCTCACCAATGTCTTGTACAATGTCAACATAACATTCATCTCCTGTACTCAGTACTTTGGTTCATGAAGGCCAATGTACCAAAATCTTTCTTTCCGTCCACATTGAACTGTGACACCACTTTCAGTGAATTATAGACCTGTATTCCCAGAATCCTTTCCTCTACAACACTCCTCAGTGCCCAAACAGTCACTGTGTAAGATCCACCCAGGTAAGTCCTACCAAACCACAACACCTCGCATGTTTCTGTTTTAACTTCTACTTTTCATTTCTCAAAACATTTTTCCAGCGAGTCCAGGTCACACTGCAAGCCATGATAGTCTTCCTCGCTGTCCACTAGACCACCAATCTTGGTGTCACCCACAAATTTGCTGATCCAGTTAAGCACACCAACATCCAGATTACTGATATAGATGACAAACAACAACAAAACAAGCACTGATCCCTATGTCACACAACTAATCACAGGCTTACAGTTAGAGAGGGAACCATCTGCTACCACACTCTGGCTTCTCCCAAAGACAGTGTCTCATCCAATTTACTGTCTCATCTTGAATGCTGAGTGACTGAACCTTCTTGACCAACCTCCCATATGAGACTTTGTCAAGTGCCTTGCTAACGTCCATGTAGACAACATCCACTGCCTTGCCTTCATCCACTTTCCTGATAACTTCCTCGAGAGACTCTATAAGATTGGTTAGACATGACCTACCATGCACAAAGCCATGCTGTCTATTCTTAATCAGTCCACATCGATCCAAATACTTATATATCTGGTTCCTGCACATAACTTGCAATAATTTTGCCCCTACTGATGTCAAGCTCACCAACGTACAATTTCTTATTTATTTTTAAAGCCTTTCTTGGACAGTAGAACAACATCGGCTGTCCTCCAATCCTCCAGTACCTCACCTGTCACTAAGGATTATTTAAATATCTATGTTTGTGCCCTGACAATTTCTGCACTTGTCTTCCGCAGGGTCCCAGGGAAGAACTTGTCAGGCCCTGGGGATTTATCCACACTAATTTGCCTTATGACAGTAAACAACTCCACATCTGTAATCTGTACAGGGTCCATGAAGTTGTTGCTGCTTTGCCTCACTTCTATAGACTCTCTGTTCATCTCTTGAGTAAATACGGATGCAAAAAAAATCTCCCCATCTATTTTGTTTCCTCATATGGATTACCATTCTGATCTTGCAGAGGATTAATTTTTTTCCCCTTGCTATCTTTTTGCTCTTAACATATCAGCAGAATCCCTGAGGATTCTCCTTCACCTTGTCTGCTGGGGCAACCTCATGCCTTCTTTTATTTCTTTCGTAAGTGTTCACTTGAATTTCCTGTATTTCATAAGTACCCCATTTGTTCCTCTCTGCCTGTACCTGGTATGCACCTCCTTTTTATTGATCTGGGAGATGAAAGCCAAAGATGTGAGAGAGCTGCATGCTGGGAGGTGGGGGGCGGTTAAACCAAAGTTGCAGGGGGAATGGGAGCCTGAATAACAGACCAGATAGAGGAGGGGTTGTGGAGACAGATGTTTTTCAGTCCTCGGACAAAGTCAGGAATGAAAAACTTGAGCATTGTGCAGAGAATATGCTGAGCCCTGTATATTTCAATACAAGGAGCAGCGTAGGAAAGGTGGATGTGTTCAGGGCATGGATCAACACCTGGAATTATGACACTAGAATCTGGCAACTGTGGACTGGGACAGGCTCCTTTATGGCAAAGGTGTGCTTGGTAAATGCGAGGCCTTCAAAGTGAAATTTTGAAAGTACAAAGCGGGTATGTGCTTGTCAGAATAAAAGGTAAAGATAGAAACTCGGAATCAGAATCAGGTTTATTATCACCGGCATGTGTCGTGAAATTTGTTAACTTTGCAGCAGCAGTTCAATGCAGTACAGAACCTAGCATAGATAATAATAATAATAATAATAATAATAATAATAATAATAATAATAAAATAAATACATTAAAACATTATAAACAATTAAATCAATTATGTATAATGGATAGATAATTAAAAATGTGCAAAAACAGTAAAAGTGAGATAGTGTCCAAAGCTTCAAAGTCCATTTAGGAATCAGATGGCAGATGGGAAGAAGCTGTTCTTGAATCGCTGAGTGTGTGCCTTCAGGCCTGATGGTAACAGTGAGAAAAGGGCATGCCCTGGGTGCTGGTGGACATTAATAATAAACGCTGCCTTTCTGAGACACTGCTTCCTAAAGATGTCCTGGATACTTTGTAGGCTAGTACCCAAGATGGAGCTGACTAGATTTACAACCTTCTGCAGCTTCTTACGGTCCTGTGCAGAAGCCCCTCCACAACAGACAGTGATCCAGTTTGTCAGAATGCTCTCCACAGTAAAACGATAGAAGTTTTTGAGCGTATTTGTTGACATACCAAACCACTTCAAAGTCCTAATAAAGTATAGCCACTGTTGTGCCTTCTTTCTGACTACATCAATGTGCTGGGACCAGATTAGATCCTCAGAGATCATGACACCCAGGAATTTAAAGTTGCTCACTGTCTCTACTTCTGATCCCTCTATGAGGATTGGTATGTGCTCCCTCATCTTACTCTTCCTGAAGTCCACAATCTGCTCTTTCGTCCTACTGACGTTGAGTGTCAGGTTGTGACTGTGGCACCCTTCCACTAGCTGGCATATCTCACTCCTGTACGCCCCCTCGTCACCATCTGAGATTCTACCAACAATGGTTGTATCGTCAGCAAATTTGTAGATGGTGTTTGAGCTATGCCTTGCCACACAGCCATGTGTATACAGAGAGTACAGCAGTGGGCTAGGCACACACCCCTGAGGTGCAGCAGTGTTGATTGACAGCGAAGAGGATATGTTAAACTGTAGGGAACCTTGGATTTCAACAGATATTGGGACCCTGGTGAAGCACAAAATGGAGTTGCATAACAGGGATAGGCAGGCAGGTTCTAATGGAGTATAAGAAATGCTAGAGAACACATAAGAAATAAATCAGGATGGCTAACAGAAGGCATGAGGTTGCCCTCACAGAAAAGATGAAGGATAATCCTAAGTGATTATCGTGATAGATTAGGAGCAAAAGTATTGCAAGGGAGAAAGTTGGTCCTCTGGAAGACCAGCGTGGCAATCCATGTGTGGAAACAAAACAGATAGGGAGATCCTCATTTTTTAAAAAAATCTCTGTTTAGTCCGGAGACAGGACACAGAGTCTATGGAAGTGTGGAAAAGCGACATTAACATCGTGGACCCTGTACTGACTAAAGTAGAGGAGTTGTTTCCTATCCTGAGGCAGATTAGGGTGGATAAATCTCCAGGGCATGACAAGGTGCTCCCTCAGACCCTGTGGGAGGCAAGTGCAGAAATTGTCGGGTCCCTGGCAGAGATCATTAAGTCATCCTTAGTGACGGGGGTGGTACCAGATGATTGGAAGTTAACCAAAGTTGTTTTGCTCCTTAAATATAACAGTGATATCTACAGCACATTACAGGCTCTTTGCCCCATGATCCTGTGCCGACCATGTAACCTACTCTAGAAACTGCCTGGAACTTCCCCAGCACATAGCCCTCTATTTTTCTGTGTACCTATCTAAGAGGCTGTTAAAAGACCCTATTGTATCTGCCTCGAACACGGCTGCTGGCAGTGCATTACGCACATCCAGCACGCTCTGTGTAATAAATTTATCCCTGACATCCCCTCGGTATCTATTTCCAAGCAACTTAAAAGACTGTATGCCCCCCATATTAGCCAATTCTGCCCTGGGAAAAAACCTCAGGCCGTCCACACGATCAGTGCCCCTCATCATCTTCTAAACGTAAAAAAGGCTCTAAATATAAACAAGGAAATAATACATTGTTTTGAGGATTTGTTTGAAGTATAGAAGATAGTTTTTTTTCCTCTCACACAGACAGTGATGAGTGCATGGAATGGGCTGCCAGCGGCCGTGGTGGAGGCAGAAATGAAAGGGTCTTTAAGAGACTCCTGGATGGATACATGGAGTTTAGAAAGTTAGAGGGCTAGGGGTAAGCCTAGGTAGATTTATGGTAAGGATATGTTTGGGCCAAAAGGCCTGTATTGTGCTGTAGGTTTTCTATGTTTCTGCACAGACAAAATATAAGGGAATACAGTGGGTAAATTCAAGTAGGTTTTTCCAACTGATTTTAAGTGTGACGACAACCAGAGGTGATGGGTAAGTGGGGACGTGAAAATTTATGTGGAACAAATTATTGGCCTAGAGAGTGTGGAATGAGATGCCAGCACAAGTGGTGTATCATCAGGAATTCTATGTACTGATTAAGGGCACATTTGATAAACTCTACCCCATCTAGTCCTTTTACAGTATGGGAGTCCCAGTCAATATATGGAAAGTTAAAATCGCTTACAATCTCAACCTTTGTTTCTTGACATAGTTTCATGTTTCTTGGTATAGTCTGTGATCTCTCTACAAATTTGTTCCTCTAAATCCCTCAAATTGTTGGGTGTACTCTACTCCCTGTAATGGCTATAACATCATAATTACATGTCCTGGGTTAATCTGGCTTTCCTACGATGCTTCTTGCATCATGATATACACAGCTCAGCACATTCATATCACCATGCCCATCCTTTTAATTGCTGACTCTGTCTGCATTCTGAACAACATCTCTCTGGTGTCTAGAAAACAACCTCTCCCTCATTGCCACAAAAACAAAGGAGCAGGTTGTGGACGACAGAAAGAATGGATACGGGATTAACCCTTCTAACATCAATGGATCTGCTGTTCAGAGGGTGAACAGCTTTAAGTTCCTCAGCATACACCTTACCGCGGATCTCACCAGGTCTGTACATACCGGCTGTCTGGTGAAAAAGGCACAATAGCGCCTCTTTCACCTCAGATGGTTGAAGAAGTTTGGAATGTTTCCCCAAATCCCAAGAACTTTCTACAGGGGCAACTTGAGAACATCCTGAGAGTCTGCATCACTGCCTGATATGGGAACTGTACTTCCCTCAGTCGCAGAGCTCTGCAGAGAGTGGTGCGGACAGTCCAGCCCATCTGTATATGTGAACTTCCCACTATTATTACATTATTGTGTAAAAAGGACCTGCAGGATCATTGGGGAGCTCAGTCACCCCAACCAGAGACTGTTGCAGCTGCTACCATCCGGGAAATGGTACCGCAGCATAAAAGTCAGGACCAACAGGATCCGGGACAGCCTCTTCCACCAGGCCATCAGACTGATTCATTCATGCTGATACAATTGTATTTCTGTTATCTTGAATGTCCTGTTGTACATATTAATTATTATAAATTGCTAGAAATTGCACATTTAGATGGAGACATAACTTAAAGATCTCTACTCTTTAAAGAGTATGAAGGATGTACGTAATAAAGTCAATTCAATTCACCCTCTCCACTATCTGTTCTGTCATTCTGGCTCCAATCCTCCCTGCAACTTTAGTTTAACCACCCACCCCACAGGGGAGCACTAGCAAGCCTTGCCACTAGGATATTAGTCCCCTTCTAGTTCTGTTCTCCTAAATAATAAATCCCCCATCTCCCCTTTGACTTTCCCCCATCAGATAATCCCCCCCACAACAGTTTCTAAAGTGGTCTACCTATTCTTGTGGGGGATGGCCACAACAGTACTCTGCGATGGCTATTTAACCTCATTCACCTTCCTGACTCTCAACCAGTTGTCATATCCATCACCCCAACCGACTGCCAGATGATCTGGAATTCATCCATTTCCAGCTCCAGCTCCTTAACGTGCAGGGCTACAAGCTGCAGCTGGATGCACATCTTGTAGGGGAGGGCATTAGGGACACTGGAGGTCTCACCACCTTCCCTCCAATGTCCCCTCTGATTTGAAATATGTGCGCAAAATCCTTGTGCTGTGCTATGTTTACCCAGTGACAACAATATGGTGTGCACTGAATTTTACATTTTGAGGTATTCAGTTCAACAGCTAGCGAATCACTGTCAGTAAGAATTTTGATCTCCTCTGGGATTGATCGAGTTCATTAGCACTCTCACACAGCCTATGTACCATGCCTGTTGCTGGTAATGAACAATGTTCTCATCAGAGCTTTTGCATACTATCCATATCTGATTTGTTTGCTAAATGATGATTAAAAAGTCAGATTTCCAAAGATTGCTCGACTTCTTCTCACTTGCAAATTCTCTAGCAACTTTTGCATCATCACAATACACACAGGTAACTCCACTTTCTGTATTGTACATAAATATTCCCCCTGAACCCTCCCCCAGGGGACGGACAGTGGTGAACTCAGTGATGGGAATGCCAATGTATATGAAGGGAAGGGCAGTAGTCTCTCTCATTGGAGTCTGGCACATTTGTGATGTGAAAGCTGCTTGTTGCCCAGGGCAAAGGTGTTTGATATCATTACGTAACCAGAGGGAATGGGCTGAAGCATGTTCTCACCGGTAGAAAATTCCAGAACAAGAGGTGGTAGAACAAAGAACACGCACAAAATGCTGGAGGAACTCAGCAGGCCTGGTAGCATCTATGGAAAAGAATATTATTGTTGAGTTCCTCCAGCATTTGCGTTTCTTGGATCTCCAACATGGAAAAAATACAGAAAACCTACAGCATAATACAGGCCCTTCAGCGTACAATGCTGTGCCGAATATTACTTACTTTAGAAATTACCTAATATTCCCCACAGCCCTCTATTTTTCTACGTGCCATGTACCTATCCAGGAGCCTCTTAAAAGACCCTATTGTATCCGCCTCCATCACAGTCACCAGCAGCCCGTTCCACACACTCGCCACTCTGCGTAAAAAAACCTCACCCCTCGTGGTGATATCACGTGTCAGAACGCGATGGTACCGAGCATGCGCAGAAATGAAAAATGTTCGAGAAGCATGGCAGTGTAAAACGTGGTTTTGTTGGTGTTAAATAAAAGGTCAATTCTTCCAGAATATGGTTTGTTATGAGTGACTCTCAGTATGTATAAGGCACACAACACCCCTGACATCTCCTTCCAACCGGCTTCCAAGCACCTTTAAACTGTGCCCTCTCCACAAATTCTCTTTTTTTATGATTGGAAACAAAACAAAGGTGATTTTCGCAACTGCTGTTGTAAAATATTTTGTTCCCTTTCTCCGAGTTCCTAATCCTTGCATTTAGATAGCTGGAGCTCATCTCTGTCTGAGAGATCCATTGGTTCCCATTCCCTCATCAGCCGGAATCTCCCCGGGGCCCGTGTACGGATCGTGGGGCTGAGAGACAGTTAAGAGAGCAGGACTGTGCCGGGATTGCGGGTCACGATATCCGAAACTCAGAGAAATTTCCCTAAATCGGTGTTGCAAACTTCACGGGGTGAACACTCTTATGCTGATCCTTCCGTTTGTGCACTGCGCGCATGCGTGATATCCGGGAACGTGAACAAAGCAGACGCCTGTGCATTCAATCGGTCCTTCGGCGAAAGCGAAATTTATAACGCACGGATTTCTGGGTAATCAGGGAGCCATTGAAAGTTTCTGCAACCACCGGTTCCATGACAATACTTCAGTGTTTTTTTTGTGTGGCGGCTCCCATAAACAATATATTCCATATCAGCAGGCACTTCGTGTATCTAATGCCAAAGTACAAACCAATTACAAATGCAGATATGAAACACAGAAGATTCTGCAGCTGCTGGAAATATAGACACACACACACACAGCAACTAAGCAGAGGAGTACACAGTCTAGGCATGTTGAAGGCCCTCGGCCTAAACGCTGTCTATTTATTCTTCTTCACATTTGTGGCCTGATCTGTTGATTTCCTCCAGTACTTTGCAGAAATTAACCACCTTTTTTCAATCAAACCGATTCAAAATGTTTCTGATCTTTCATTTGTACCCACATCCTGCTGGCGTTATTCCTCTTCGTCCTACTCATCGTAAACTGCAGGTCCCATTTGTTTCTGGAGTCCCAAAGTCCTGACTCAGGCTGACAACTCTTTGGTTTCTGACTCTGCACCATCAAAGATTCACTCGCTAGTCTGCTGTCAGGCTTTAGAGGCGCATTGCAACAGCCCAACTGTCTGAGGCACAGTCCTTTGAAATTAGTGAAAATGACCCAAAACGTTCAAAAGAGCAGGGAAGAAGGAGTTAACAACCATAGTCCGGAGTTTTGAAGAACGTTAAAACCACAGTTCTTCAGCATGGAGAAAATCATGCAGGAAATTCATGGAGGTATATTTGATGATGAGAGGCATTTGACGTGTGGATAGCCAAAGGATTTTTCCCAGGGCTGGAACGGCTAACACGAGGGGGCATAGGTTTAAGTTGCTTGAATGTTGGTACAGATGTGATGTCAGAGCTAAGTTTTTTTAAACAAAGTGGTGTTTGTGTGGAATGCACTGCCAGCGACGGTGGAAGAGGCGGATACAATAGGGTCTTTTAAGAGACATGGAGCTTAGGAAAATAGGTGGCTACGCGGTAGGGTAATTCTTGGCAGTTTCTAGAGTAAGTTACATGGTCGGCACAACATTATGGCCCAACGCGTCTATAATATGCCGTAGATTTCTATAATTCTATGAAATTCAAGGGAAATCTCTTATCCCGTGGAGAGGTGACTAGTTGCAACCTGTCATCATAGGGAGTGTGAGAGGGAAACGGCAGGGATAGATTTTGATAAACTGATATGGAACAGAAACATGGGCAGGAACCAAATGGACTGAGTAGCCTTTCTAGTTTACATTGTGAGGGTGATACAGACAGTAAGTACCTGAGACACGGGATAAATGATACAGAATTGATTTATCATTCACAGATCCACAATGTAAAACTTCAGTCTAGTTTAAGGCTAACATCAGCAGAACAGACTCCTCCAATGCTCAGTGACCAGGGTTCAGTCCTGGGGGCGATGAGCAGCCGCAAGAACTGCAGAATCTGACAGTAACAGTCCCTCATGAACCTGCAGCTGCCTTCAGTCACCGTGATGGTTAAACATTTAACACGGAGCTGATCTGAACTTCCTCCCTGATGTGAAGGTGCTGGTGTTGCCACAGCTGGGATGATTGAGTAAATCTCTTTCTTGAGTTATTAATCTTTTTATTGATATAAAAGGAATATAAATACAAACAAGAGGAGAATTATCTCAAATGTACGTATCAATAACAATACAAACAGAAAGTGAAATAAAGATGATCAAAGTCATACATAGTGTTAAGCTATTATGTGATATATAATAAAAAAGACGACAGCTGATTCTCCTCCATTCTATACATGGAGAAAAAAAATTAAATTATGAAAAGAAGAAAATAAAACATTACTCTATACAAAATAAAAAGGAACTGGGCAGTCCATTCGGAAGATATGATCAAAAAGTTAAAAAAAAGAAAGAATTTCTGATCAAATCTAGAACTTCGAAAAAAAATTGTAAAAGTAATAAATCAAACCAAATGAAAATACTGAATAAATGGTCGCCAGATTTGCTCAAATTTACAGGATGTATCTAATGTCCGACTTCTTATTTCCTCTAAACTTAGACAGGACATAATGGAGGAAAACCAATAAAAGACAATGGGTGGATTAGAATCCTTCCACTTCAATAAAATGGCTGTCCTATTCAATGAAGTTGAAAAGGCTATATTTCCTGGTTCCAATGGGATAATCCTAAATATTGCCGTAAGTGAATTAGGTTGTGGTTCCAGATGTAATTATCTAAAAAAGTCTACATTAGATAAATCTGGCTATCCACACGACCAATGGATCTCATCATCTTATACACCTGCATGAATTCCCTGCATGATTTTCTCCAGGGTGAATAAGACGATGGCCACACTGTGGTTTTAAAGTTCTTCAGAGCTCTGGGCTAAGGTGGTTCTTCCCTGCTCTTTTGAACGTTTTGGGTCATTTTCACTAATTTCAAAGGACTGTGCCTCAGGAAGCTGGGTTGTTGTAATGTGCCTCTAAACCCTGACAGCAGACTATCGAGTGAATCTTCGATGGACCAGAGTCAGAAACAAAAGAGTTGCCAGCCTGAATCAGGGCTTTAGGACACCAGAAAAAAATTGAGGCCTGGAGTTTATGATGAGTAGGAGGAAGAGGAATCACACCAGCAGGATGTGGCTACAAATGAAAGATCAGAAACATTTTGAAACTGTTTGATTGAAAAAAGGTGTTTAATTTCTGCAAAGTACTGGAGGAAATCAACAGATCAGGCAGCAAATGTGGAGAGGAATAAATAGACAACGTTTAGACCGAGCCCCTTCAGCACGCCTAGACTGTATACTCCTCTGCTTAGTTGCTGCCTGAACTGCACAGTTCCTCCAGCATTGTGTGTCTGAGTCTCTCTATTTCCAACAACTGCAGAATCTCTTCTGTTTCATACCTGCATGTGTAAGAGGATTGTACATTGGCATTAGATACACGGAATACCTGTTAGTATCGACTTTTTTGTTTCTGGGAGCTGCCACACAAAAAAAAAACTGAGCTATGGACATGCAGCCGATGCTTGCAGAGACATTCAATGGCACCGTGATTACCCATAAATCCATGCGTTAAAAATTTCGCTGTCGCCGAAGCACCGATCTAATGCGCAGACGTTAGCGTTGTTAATTATACCCGAACATCACGCATGCGCGCAGTGCACAAACCGAAGGATCAGCTTCAGGTAAGAGTGTTCGCCACGTGGAGTTTTCAACACAGTTTTAGGAAAATTTCTGTGAACTTCGGACACCGTGGCCCGCAGTCCCGGGACAGTCCTGCTCTCTTCCCTCTCTCTCAGCCGCACAATCCGTACACGGGCCGCGGGGAGCTTCCGGCTGATGAGGGAATGGGAACCGATAGATCTCTCAGACAGAGCTGAGCTTCAGCTATCTAAGTGCAAGGATTAGGAACTCGGAGAAAGGGAACAAAAGCTTTTATATCAGCTGTTGAGAAAATCACTTTTTTTTCTACCTCCAATCACAAACAAGAGAAAACTTGTGGAGAGGGCACAGTTATAAGGTGCTTGGAAGCAGGTACGAAGGAGATGTCAGGGGTTGTGTTCTTTATACGTACTGTAGGTTACTCATCACAAACCATATTCTGGAAGAATTTACCTTTTATTTAACAACAACAAAACCACGTTTTACACTGCCACGCTTCTCGATCATTCTTCATTTCTGCGCATGCTCGGAACTCCGTTCCATCCCTTTCTGACACGTGATATCACCACGAGGGGTGAGGTTTTCTTTTACGCAGAGTGCCGAGTGCGTGAAATGGACTGCTGGTGACTGTGATGGAGGCGGATACAATAGGGTCTTTGAAGAGGCTCCTCGATAGGTACATGACACGTAGAAAAATAGAAAGCTGTGGGGAATATCAGGTAATTTTTAACGTAAGTAATGTTCGGCACAGCATTGGGGGCCGGAGGTTGAGGCTTACTTTTTCGATGTTGGAAATCCAAGAAACACACACAAAATGCTAGAGGAACTCCACATTGATATAATTTTCCTTAGATGCTGTCTGACCTGCAGCATTTTATGTGTGCTCCTTGTTCTACCACTTCTTGTTTTGGAATTTTCTACTGGTGAGAAAATGCCTTGTCCCATTCTCTCCGGATACATAATGATATCGAACACCTTTGCCCTGGGCAACAAGCAGCTTTCACATCACAAATGTGCCAGACTCCAATGAGACAGAGGACTGCCCTTCCCTTCATATACATTGGCATTGCATTCACTGAGTTCACCACTGTCAGTCCCTTGGGGAAGGGTTCGGGGGAATATTTATGTATAATACAGAAAGTGGAGTCACCGGTGTGTATTGTGATGATGCAAAAGTTGCTAGAGAATTTCAAGTGGGAAGAAATCGAGTAATATTTGGAAATCTGACTTTTTAAAGCATTATTTAGTAAACAAATCAGATATGGATAGTATGCAAAAGCTCTGTCGAGAACATCCTTCATTACCTGCTACAGGCTTGCTACATAGGCTGTTTGAGAGTGCAGATGAACTCAATCAAACCCAGAGGAGATCAAAGTTCTTATTGACAGTGATTCACTAGCTTTTGAAATGAATATCTCAAAATATAAAATTCAGAGCAGACCATATTGTTGTCACTGGGTAAACATTGCACAGCAAAAGGTTTTTGCGCACATATTTCAAATCGGAGGGGACATTAATGGGAATGAGGGGAGACTTCAGTGTCCCTGATGCCCTCACCTACTAGATGTGCATCCAGCTGCAGCTTGTAACCCTGCACGTTAAGGAGCTGGAACTTGAAATGGACGAATTCCAGATCATCCGGCAGTTGGATGGGGTGATGGGTATCACATGAAGAGATGTGAATTACACTCAAGTTGCAGCACACAGGAAACTGGGTGAGTGTCTGGAAGAGGAATGAGGCTAAATAGTCATTGTTGAGTAATCTTCTGGCCATCCCCCACAAGAATAAGTTGACCAGTTTAGAAGGTGTTGTGTGGGGATTACCTGATGGAGCAAAGTCAAAAGGGGAGATAGGGGATTTGTTAGTGGAACAGAACTAGAAGGTGACTACTATCCGAGTGGTAATGCTCCCCTGTGGGGTGGGTGGTTAAACTAAAGTTGCAGGGAGGATTGGAGCCAGAATGACAGAACAGATAATGGAGAGGTTGAATTGAATTGACTTTATTACATACATTATTCGTATACTTAAAGAGAAGAAATCTTTACGTTACGTCTCCATCTAAGTGTGCAATTTATAGTAATTAATAATAATTAATATGTACAACAGGGCATTCAAGATAACAGAAATACAATTGTATCAGCATGAATGAATCAGTCTGATGGCCTGGTGGAAGAGGCTGTCCCGGATCCTGGTGGTCCTGACTTTTATGCTGCGGTACCATTTCCCGGATGGTAGCAGCTGCAACAGTCTGTGGTTGGGGTGACTGAGCTCCCCAATGATCCTATGGGTCTGTTTTACACAATAATATAAATACCCTGGATAGTGCGAAGTTCACATATATAAAGATGGGCTGGGCTGTCCACACCACTCTCTGCAGAGCCCTGCAACTGGGGAAGTACAGTTCCCATATCAAGCAGTGATGCAGACTCTCAGAATGTTCTCAAGTTGCCCCTGTAGAAAGTTCTTGGGATTTGGGGAACCATTCCAAACTTCTTCAGCAGTCTGAGGTGAAAGAGGCGCTGTTGTGCCTTTTTCACCACACAGCCGGTATGTACGGACCTGGTGAGATCCTCGGTCATGCGTATGCTGAGGAACTTAAAGCTGTTCACCCTCTCAACAGCAGATCCATTGATGTCAGGAGGGTTTATCCTGTATGCATTAGAGGAACAAATTTGTAGGGAGATCGCAGACTATTACAAGAAACAAAGGCTGAGATTGTAAGCAATTTTAACTTTCCATATATTGACTGGGACTCTCATACTGTAAAAGGACAAGATAGGGTAGAGTTTGTCGAATGTGCCCTTAATCAGGACGTAGAATTCCCGACGTAGAAGTGTGCAATAAGCTGTTAGGAAATGATCCAGGGCTAGTGACAGAAATTAGTGAATGGGAACACTTTGTATCTAGTGATCATAATGCTATTAGATTCCAAGTAAATATGGAAAAAGAGAGTTCTGGAACTCAGGGTGAGATTCTAAATTGGAGAAAGGTCAATTTTGATGGTATCAGAAAGGATTTGACAAGTGTGGTTTGGGACAGAATGTTTTTTGGCAAAGGAGTACTTAGTCAGTGGGACGCCTTCAGAAGTGAAATTTTAAGGGTGTAGTGTTTGTATGTGTCTGTCAAAATAAAAGTTGAGATGCAAATGGTGCAGGGAACTTTGGTTTTCAAGAGGAATCGAGGCCCCATATATTTTGTTCCTCTAAATGCCTCAGGCTGTTGGGTGCAACCAAGATGCATTAATGGCTACAATATCATCATTCCATGCCCTGAGCATATCTGACTTTTTTTTTAGTTATTTGTTGGCTTCTGAAAGCTTGCCGATAGTTTTTGCTCTTTGCCCTCTCTTTGGCTTTTATGTTGTGTTTGGCTTGTCATTTCGCCACAGTTGTGTCCTCCTGGCTTTCCAATGCTTGCACTACTTTGGGATGTATCCATCACTCAGCTCCCAAATTGCTCCAGAAACTCCAGCCATTGCTGCTCCATTGTCACTGCTGCCAGTTTCCCTTCCAATCGAGTCTGGCCAGCTTCTCTGTCATTGAAACATGGAGAAGTTCAGTACAGAAACATGCCATTTGGCCCATCTTCTCAATGCTGGAAAAACATTCAAGCTGTGGAATGCAATGACCTGCACCGGGACCTTAGCACTCCATACACCTACCATCCAGATACCCATCCAAACTTCTCTTAAATGGTGAAATCGAGCTACCATACACCACTTGTGCTGGCATCTCATTCCGCACTCTCATGGCCAATAATTTGTTCCTCATAAATTTTCACGTCCCCACTTACCCATTATCTCTGGTTGTTGTCACACTTAAAATCAGTTGGAAAAGCCTGCTTGCATTTACCCATTCTATACCCTTGTATTTTGTCTACACAGAAACATAGAAAACCTACAGCACAATACAGACCTTTTGGCTCAAACATATCCTTACCTTGGATCTACCTAGGCTTACCCCTAGCCCTCTAACTTTCTAAACTCCATGTATCCATCCAGGAGTCTCTTAAAGACCCTTTCATTTCCGTCTCCACCACGGCCGCTGGCAGCCCATTCCATGCACTCACCACTCTCAGTGTGAGAAAAAAGAACTATCTTCTATACTTCAAACAAATACTCAAAGCAATGTATTATTTCCTTGTTTATGTTCAGAGCCTTTTTTTATGTGTATCAGATGATGAGGGGCATTGATCATGTGGATAGCCAGAGGATTTTTTCCCAGGGCAGAAATGGCTAATATGGGGGGCATACAGTCTTTTAAGGTGCTTGGAAATGGATACCGAGGGGATGTCAGGGGTAAGTGTATTACACAGAGAGTGCTGGATGTGCGTAATGCACTGCCAGCAGCCGTGTTTGAGGCAGATACAATAGGGTCTTTTAACAGCCTCTTAGATAGGTACACAGAAAAATAGAGGGCTGTGTGCTGGGGAAGTTCCAGGCAGTTTCTAGAGTAGGTTACATGGTCGGCACAGGACTGTGGGCCAAAGTGCCTGTAATGTGCTGTAGGTATCACTGTTATAGTTAAGGAGCAAAACAACTTTGGTTAACTTCGCATTATTCAGGCTCCAGTTCCCCCTGCAACTTTCGATTAACCCCTCTACCCCCACCTCCCACCATGCAGCTGATAAAGGATAGACAGCATGGCTCTGGCCAATCTTATAGAGTCTCTCGAGGAAGTTATCAGGGAAGTGGATGAAGGCAAGGCAGTGGATGTTGTCTACATGGACGTTAGTAAGGCACTTGACAAAGTCTCATATGGGAGGTTGGTCAAGAAGGTTCAGTCACTCAGCATTCAAGGTGAGATAGTAAATCGGATGAGACACTGTCTTTGGGAGAAGCCAGAGTGTGGTAGCAAATGGTTGCCTCTCTGACCGGAGGCCTGTGACTAGTGGTGTGCCACAGGGATCAGTGCTGGATCTGTTGTTGTTTGTCATCTGTATCAGTAATCTGGATGATAGTGTGGTTAACTGGATCAGCAAATTTGTGGGTGACACCAAGATTGGTGGTCTAGTGGATAGCGAGGAAGACTCATGGCTTGCAGTGAGATGTGGACCAGCAGGAAAAATGGTTTGAGAAATGGAAGGTAGAACTTAATGCAGAAACATGTGAGGGGTTGCAGTTTGGTAGGACCTACCAGGGTAGATCTTACACAGTGACTGGTCGGACATGGCGGAGTGTTGTAGAGTAAAGGAATCTGGACATACAGGTCTATATTTCACTGAAAGTGGTGTCACAGTTCGATAGGGACGGAAAGAAAGATCTTGACATATTGGCCTTCTTGAACCAAAGTTCTGAGTACAGGAGATGGATGTTATGTTGACTTTGTACAAGACATTGGTGAGGCCTAATTTGGAGTATTGAGTGCAGTTTTGGTCACCAACCTACAGGAAAGATGTAAAGACGTTGAAAGAGTTCAGAGAAAATTCACAAGGATGTTGCCAGGTATGGAGGACTTGGGATATAAGGAAAGATTGAACAGGTCTGGACTTTATTCCTTGGAATGTAGCAGATTAAGGGGAAATTTGATTGTGATAGAGCGGCATAGATAGTGTTGATGCAAACTGGCTTTCTCCACTGAGATGGGGGTGGGACTACAACCAGAGGCCATGGGTTAAGGGTGAAAGGTGAAATGTTAAGGGAAACATGAGGGGAAACTTTTTCACACAGACAGTCATCCGGGTGTGGAATGAGCAGCCAGCACAAGTGGTGCATGCGAGCTCGCTTTCAACATTTAAGAGGCTTGTATAGGTACCTGGATGGTAGAGGTGTAGGAGTGGGCTGTTTAAATAGTTCAGCACAAACTAGATGGCCCAGAGGGCCTGTTTCTGTGTTGTAATTTTCTATAACTGTGACAAGAACCTGAAATAATACAAAAATTTACTCTGTCCTTTTAACAGCTGTGTGGACCAACCAGTCATTTCAGCAGGAATTTTTATGTGGCGTTAAAACTTTAAGTTAATAATACATAAAAGAAGATCCCAGCTGCACGTCAAGAAAGACAATTTGTGTGAGAGTGTTTCAGTTACTGTGGGGCCAGGCACCCATGCAGCTAACTGGGAACAGGGAATAATACCAATGGAACGAGTCATACTGAGCCAGGTCACAAATTGCAGATGGCAGAAATGCCCCATTCTTATAGAAACAGGAAGAGCATCAGAGAATTGATGGTCATTCCAGATACCAGCACTCTGCCCAGTCAGGAGATGATTTCTCTCTCCAAGTTGGGTTGTACCTCACTGTAACAGTGTGATACCAGATCAAACCTTGCCAGCTCAAGTAATCTCATCTGAAATGTTGCCCTACACCCATTGATGAATTATGTAAATCTTTTCACAGGATACAAATGAGAAGGAATCTATCGCTGGGAATCTCAAACGCGGCACACCAGTTTTGCTGTCTCTGTCTAGATATTTATGAAGTGTGGCAAGGGATTCAATCAACCATACTTCCTGCTCAGACTGTGGAGAGGGATTAGGTTGGTCATTTGACCAACTGGCACACTCGTCATTTAAGACAGGAGAAAGGCCGTTCACCTGCTCAGACAGTGGGGGTGGATTCACTCGGTCATCTCAACTGAAGGTACATCAGTCAAATTCACACTGGGAAAGGCCATTCACCTGTTCTGTGTGTGAGAAAGGATTCAGTCAGTCTTCCCACCTGTGGACACACCGGTCAGAGGCTGGTCATCTGCTGAATTTGTGGGGAACGATTCTCTCGGCCATCTGACATAATGGCTCACCTGCGAGTTCACACCGGCGAGCAGCCGTTCACCTGCTTGGACTGTGGGAAGGGATTCACTCGGTCATCCGTCCTACTGGTACACAAGTCAGTTCACACTGGGGAGAAGCCATTCACCTGCTCAGACTGTGGGAAGGGATTCACTCACTCTTCCACACTATGGAGACACCAGCGAGTTCACACTGGGGAGAAGCCGTTCACCTGCTCAGTCTGTGGGAAGGGATTCACTCAGTCATCCATACTACAGATTCATCAGTGAATTCACACTGGGGAGAGGCCATTCACCTGCTCAGAGTGTGGGAAGGGATTCATTCGGTCACACCATCTGCAGAGACACCAGCAAGTTCACACTGGGGAGAAGCCATTCACCTGCTCAGACTGTGGGAAGGGATTCACTGAGTCATCCACTCTATTGGTACATCAGCATGTTCACACTGGGGAGAAGCTGTTCACCTGCTCAGACTGGGAAGGGATACACTCAGTCATCCCACCTACATAGACATCAGCGAGTTCACACTGGGGAGAAGCCGTTCATCTGCTCAGACTGTGGGAAGGGATTCACTCAGTTTTCCAACCTACAGAGTCATTGCGAGTTCACACTGGGGAGAAGCCCTTCCTTTGTTCAGAATATGGGAAGCGATTCACTCAATCTTGACCCTACAGAGACATCAGCGAGTTCACACTGGGGAGAGGCCATTCACCTGCTCAGAATGTGGGAAGGGATTCACTCAGTCATCCAACCAACAAAGTCATCAGCGAGTTCACACTGGGGAGAAGCCGTTCACCTGCTCAGAATGTGGGAAGCGATTCACTCGGTCATCCCAACTACTGGCACATCAGTCAGTTCACAATGGGGAGTTGCCATTGTTATGAATCCCTAGGTTTCGTTTGCCGTGGACTGTCATTTTAAGAGAGAGAGATTAAGAAGTCAAAGCAGTTGGACTTGCAGCTTGTTTACATCGCTCGCAGCTTGTTTAGTTTTAACCGAGGACACAGACACTCAGAGTCAGGCGGAGATGAAGGAGGAAAAATGGAAGGATCGAAACCAGGGAACTGGTGGCCAAGGGTCACTGTCTGGAGCTTCCCGATGCCCACAAGGGTGGGTTAATTATCAATTCACCGTACATCGAATGTGTGTTTGTCACCTCGTCTGATCCATAGGAGTGAATCTGATTTGGGGTATCCTGTGAAGACAACTGATGTGTTAACCCTTGCATGGCTGTGGTGAGGTAATTCACTTGAAGTCAATACACCTTGTGACAAGTCACTTTCGGTGATAATTTGTATGTGGATTTGGAATTACGATGGATAAAATCTACAGTGACTGTTCTCTCATTTTACTGCCATGGAACCTGTGGAATTCGGCATAATTGCCTTCTCTCGACATTTAGCCTGGATTGCAAATATCTCTCTCTCATCACCTATTCCATGAATGAACTGAACTTTCATATCTAAGCATTGTTTCCCCTAAACTCAATAGTTTGGGATTTACATTTATACACATATATACACATTACTCTGTTAACTTTTGTTTATCTTGCGCAAGTTTCTACATAGTAAGTAGGTACTAATAACGAGGGGGGTTATTAATAAGGTTATTAATAGCGAGCCAGACTCCAGTGTGAACTCTTTTTGCTGCTGGTTTGTTTCTAAAGTGTTATGGTTTGTAATGAAATTGGGGCCTGCATCTGAAATATGAACAAATTTGGGGCGTTTTGATTGTTTTATGATCAATTTTATTGGGGAAATCCCTTTTGATTTATTTGTGTGTGGAAAATCAGCAGCAGATGCTGATAGGCTTGTGGAAGCGCCAACCTCTGAGGCATTAGAGGATGCCAGACGGATTGAGTTGTTGAGTATTGCTAAAACATTAAAACTTGTAAGGTGAAATTGACAATGAGGAGGGCACAGATGCAGAGGATAATAGCGGAACATTATGTATCTGAGGGTGTGTTTAAAGTGGAGGAATTGGAGGTGTTTCCTGAAAGTAAACCTCATGAACTTGAGCTCCCGTAGAAGTTAGAAAAATTAAAGATGGAAGCTACAGTAAGACAGAGGCAATTTGAGGGTAGAGAGGCAGAAAAACAGCGAGGAAGCAGAAAGAAAGAGGCTGCTCGAGCTGGAAAGGATAGAAAGATTGCAGGAAAGGTACTCTTGTGATAAGTTTGAGGCCAGTCGGGAAGTTAAATTGGTACCTGCGTTTGTCGAGGCAGAGGTTGTTAAATATTTTCAGTGTTTTGAGAAGGTTGCTCAGAGTTTAAAGTGGCCAAAAGAGGGTTGGCCTATTCTCATTTCATTCATTTTTCAATCTTTTTATTGATTTTCCAATAAAAAAAATACAAATCAGAGGAGATGTTAGCAAACAGATAACACAAAAGACGTATAAACAGCAAAAAAAAAGTATATATTGTGAAAATCAGATAAGTTTCTTTTTACTGTGTCATGTAACACCATGGTCCTCAAAAATGTTGTCTCATTTTTACTATGTACTGTGCCAGCAGTTATGTTCGAAATGACAATAACAGTGACTTGACTGGACTTGAAGTAGAATGTTATGCTGTTATAAATATAATCAAGAAACCACAACTCTTCTTAACAAATCAAAAACAAAGGCCTATTCTCTTACAAAGTGTAATTAAGGGGAAGGCTCAGCAAGCCTATTCTGCTTTGATACTTGATGAAGCAGCTGATTATGACATTGTGAAACAGGCTGTGCTCAAAGCTTATGAGTTGGTCCCAGAATCATACAGACAAAAGTTTAGAAATTTGGTGATGAGACTGACACTGCTGAGGTAAATCTTATTAAAGGCATTGGGGACGGTGTCGTTTCTGTGCCATTGTACAAGGTAACTTTACAGTCAGGGTTGGTTTTGGAACCTGTTAAAATCGGATTATTCTCCAGTTTACTGGTGGAAGATGTTACCTTGCTATTAGGGAATGACCTGGCAGATGGTAACGTTGTTCCTGCAGTGCTGTTGACAACTAACCCAACCACTGACGACCCACAGATGGATTTTAACATTTATCCTTCCTCCGCAGTAACTTGAAGTATGGCTAAAAAGTCTGCCAATGCAGACAGTTCTGTGCAGCATGACTCTGATACCCATGATAGCCAAAATCGGGATTCAGGTTATGATGACTTGTCAGGGACTTTTCTGCCTTCATTGTTTCATCAGGATTCAGGTAGTAAGTCTGATGAGAAAGATCTATCCCTGTCTAGGAAGGAGTTTATAGCAGAACAGAACCGAGACCCTGAGATTGAAGCTTTAAAAGAAACAACTCTCTCAGATGATGAGATTAAGAAAGTGCCATTAGGGTATTATCTCAGGGATGGAGTGTCAATAAGGAAGTGGAGGCCACTGGCTATACCTGCGAGTGATGAATGGGCAATTGTTCACCAAGTTGTAGTTCCTAAGGTTTATAGGACTGAAATGTTAACTTTGACCACAGTATGCCCTTAGGACGACATTTTGGAGTGAATAAAACTGTAAACAGGATTATGAAATACTTCTACATGCCTAATTTGGGGAAAGATGTTGTGACCTTTTGCAGAACCTGTCACACTTGTCAAGTCGGTGTCAATTTGATAGGAGGCCCCACTGCGGCCTATACCTGCATTTGGTGAAACCTTTCCAAAAGTTATAGTGGATTGTGCTGGCCCATTGCCAAAGACTAAAGCTGGCCATCAGTATTTGCTAACTATTATGTGTACTGTATCCAGATTCCCAGAGGCAATACCTCTCGGAAATATTAAAGCTAAAACTGTGGCGAAGGCTTTACCAAGTTATTTTATTTGGTTTTCCTAAAGAAATCCAGTCTGATCAAGGAAGCAATTTTACATTTGGATTACTCCAGCAGGTAATTTATGAACTGGGAGCTAAACAAATTACATCATCTGCATACCATCCAGAATCACGAGGGGCTCTGGAAAGATTTCATTCTACCCTCAAAACAATGATTAACACAAACTGTGTACCACACAATCTCTCTCTCTCTCTCTCGCTCCGTGCCTTGTAAAGGCTTGAAAAAGACATCATCGGACGCGCGCACGCACATGCCAAAAAAAAAGACATACTGTGTTGAAAATGGAAAAGTCTGGGATGAAGGAATATATTTGCTTTTGTTCCCAATAAGAGAGTTGGTACAGGATTAACTGGGCTTTACTCCATTTGAATTTGTATTTGGTCATAGAGAGAGGGGACCTTTGACCTTGTTAAAGGAACAGTGGATTGATGGGGATGTACATGTTAACTTGTCAGACTATGTTTTGAAGATCAATGATAAACTACTCCACGCCTGTAGTCTAGCGTGACAAAACTTAAAGATTTCTCAAAACAAAATGAACTGTTGGTTTGATAGGAGGGTTTCTAAAGAAAATAGCAGCTGGGGGATAAGGTGCTTACCTTATGTTGAAGAATGTTGACAAATCCACCTCAGGCGAATCTCAATGGACCGTATGAAATAGTCTCTCAAATTAATGATGTGAATTATGTTATCAAAACACCCGACCGACGTATACTAACACAGGTGGTACACATAAATATGATAAAGCCTTATTTTGACAAGCAGGCACCATCTGTGTGTGTTGTTGTCAAAACATATGAATCTGGCAACCCTGAGAATGAAACAATTGACTCGTCTGAGACTTTTCACAAGGCAAACATTGTCCCAGTTAGGCTAATGAACTCGGTTGTTCTAGAAAATACTGATAACAGTTTGGCTCACCTGCAGCCAAAGCAACAACAACAGCTGAAGGAATTAATTCTGAAGTTTAAAGATTTATTCCCTGATGTTCCCAAGCAAACCAGGGTCGCAGTACATGATGTAGATATTGGTCAAGCCAAACCGATTAAACACTCATATCGCATGAATGTAGACAAGTGTAAATTGGCTGAGCAAGAAATTGAAAATATGCTGGAAAATGGTATTATTAGTCCTTCAGCATCAGATTGGAGTCACCCCCCCCCCCGTTATTGTGCCCAAACCTGATGGTAGTGTTAGATTTTGCACTGATTATAGGAAGGTAAATGCAGTAACAAAAACAGATGCCTATCCTATCCCGAGGGTGGATGATTGCATCAATAAGGTTGGAATAGCTAATTTCTTACAAAGATTGATCTGTTGATAGGGTATTGGTGTGTTCCATTGATTGACAGAGGTAGAGAAATTTCTGCATTTGTGACAACCATTTGGGTTGTATGAATACAATGTTTTGCCTTTTGGAAGGAAAAATGCTCCAGGAACATCCCAGAGAATGATTGATTTTGTAATTCCAGGGTTAGAACACCCAAATGGCTATATTGATGACTTAGTCACAGGGAGTGACACTTGGGAAGAGCATATCTCTGCAGTAGAAAAGCTATTTAACAGGCTTTCCTAGGACAACCTTACAGTTAACTTAGCTAAGAGTGAATTTGACAATGCCACTGTGACCTGTCCTGGCTATGTTGTAAGTCAAAGCAAGTTGGCTCCTGTTCGGGCAAAAGTCCAGGCAATTTCTCAAGTTCCTATTCTGACTGCGAAGAAGGCTGTTAGAAGGTTTCTGGGAATGGATGGATGTTATCTTAAGTTTTGTAAGCACTTTGCTGCTATCGCTCTTCCTCTGACCAATCTGAAGAAGGTTGAAAAGTTTGTCAGGACAGAGCCTTGTCAGGTGGCATTTGATCGATTGAAAGTTATTATTTGACATTAGGTCAATCAATGTAGTGCTGTCAGCAAATGTAATTAGCAGATTTTGAGCTGTGGGTGGCAGCACAAGTCATGGGTGCACAGAGAGTAAAGGAGGGGGACAAAGAGACAACCCTGTGGTTATGTGTGCTGAGGGTCAGGGAGACAGAGGAGATGGAGCCCACTGTTACCACCTGCTGGCGATCTGACAGGAAGTCCAGGATCCAGCTACACAAGGCAGGGTCAAGGCCGAGGTCTCTGAGCTCCTTGTCGATACTTCACGCCTTTGTATGGCTACTGCTCTGCCCATGACTGCAAGGAACTGCAGAGAACTTTGGAGAGCAGAGAACATCAGAGAAACAAGCCTCCCCTCCATGGACTCTTCCTACACTTCCCCTCCCTCGGAAAAGCAGGCCATGTACTCAAAGATCCTCACAACCTGGACATTCTTGCTGCAAACCCGCTCCCCCATCGGGGAAGAGATACAAAAGCCTTAAAGTGCGTAACACCAGGCTAAAGGATGGCTTCCTGTCTGCAGTTATAAGCCAAATGAATGATAAAATGGACTCGAACTCACAATGTACCTCGACGTGACCCTGCACCATATGTCTATCTTCACTGCACTTTCTCTGCAGTGTTATGCCCGCAGCCCCCTCCTTTGTGAGAATCGCAAGGGCACTAGTGGGTTGGGTCAGTGGACCCAGGAAATGGGAGAGAGACGTGCCGAATGCCTCGTTCCCCGACGATGCAAAATGACACGACATTGCCCATTGTCTCTTGGAGACATATTTGTGGATTGGGGACTGCTACGTGCAAGTCCTCGGGCAAAGTGGGCTGGTTGAGAGAGAGATTGCATCACCCCCATCCTGATTGACATCTACTACCCTGTGAGTCAAGATAAAAGAGGGGCTGTAGAGACGGCCCCTCAGACGCACCAGAAGAAACGCTAGCGATCCCGTAATAGCGGGAAGCCATTTGAAGGAAGCCACATGCTTGTCCCTTGTCTGGGAACCGGTGGCTGATACCACAGAAAACGACTTTGAACTAACGGGGAACCAACTCCCCCGATGCAACGGATTGGCCTCATGAAAAGACCCGGGCAAGTTTAAGACTGTCTCTCTCCCCAACCCGAAAAAGAGCTGCATCTTTAATGACAATTGACTTTTATTTCTTCATCGGACAATATAGTAACCCCGAGACAAACGATAGAGTTATTTCTTATTGATGATTATGATTATACCCGCGCTTTAGATTGAGTATTGACGACATATATTATCTGATTGTTTGTATTAATCCTATTTTTGTGCCCCTTTATGAATAAAGACTTCTAAAAATAGTGCCATCAGACTTCAACGGACCTCTCTATCTTTGCTGGTAAGTGACCCAGTTACGGGGTACGTAACAGCAGCCACAATGCTTAGTTACAGTGAGTGTTTTGTCGTATATCAGCTCAATGTAGTGTTGTAATGTATCGATCTGTGTGGATGGTACATCAGGCAAGATTTTCACGGTAGCTCAGTACATGATGATAATAAACAAATTCCCCATTTTAATTGTGTGGAAATATTAGACAGACTGAGCTTCTGCTCTGGAACCACAGAAGGAAACTGAACTGTTGTCATTTCAGTGGAAAACAAATATATGGAAAATGCTTCAATCTCACATTGCGATCTGCAGTAACTGGGATCAGGTGACCGGTGGTGTGTCTCCCATATCAATATCAGAATCAGGTTTAATAACACCGGCATATGACATGAAATTCGTTGTCCCTGCGGCAGCAGTAGAACCTAATTCATAACAATAGATTTTAACAATTGTGATTTAAAATAAGAATATACATATATATTGTACAAAAATGGAAAAAAATGTAATAAGCTATTTTAATTGTGTGGAGCAATTTGACTGACTGGCTGATGCTTTGGAAATTCTGAGGTGAAGCTGAACTGAACTTTACACATTTATGAGAAGCTCAGAGAAATAGAAAAGACTAAATTCTCACATAAACGGGTCAGACACCCAGAAACATTGGCAGCACTTCAGCACGTCGAAACAGTGAAATGAAACATGCAGAAACTATTGCAGAGAAAAAAACATTGTCCACCCACAATGAGAGGATGTGACCGATCCGGATCTCATTGACTTGTCTGAACGGGGAAAGATGAAGCTATACGTACACCTAGAGCAGTGACCCGCAGATGCTGCAGATCTGCGGAAAAACATGAATGGGAAACGGGATCAGGTGACGGGTGGAGGGTCTCCGTCCTGAACTGGTGATTCTGCTCCTTGCCGCTCACACACTGCCCGACCCATCCACCACATTCCCCACATTATTCCATATTTACCCCAGATACATGATTATTTTTCCACACCATATCTTCCCCGATCCCTTTCCCTCCACCTCCAGATCACAGAGTCACCGGCTCAAATCCCATCCCGGTCCAAAACATAATTCAAACCCAAACACGAAATGTTCACGTTTCATTTAAATCAGTTCTGTGTTTATAAACACTAATTTCTATTCACATTCCTCCGGACTCAGTGGACAGGAACACTGAAACATCAAGTGAGAAAAAGCAGGAAGAGGCCATTCATCCCTTCTAGCCATCAGCAAGATGGCGGCTGCTCTCCCATCTCAGCCACGTGTTTCTGCTCGATCCTCATTTCCTCCACCCCTTCGGTCTGCACACATCTGCCGGCCTCTGTTTTATGTGAGGACGATCACCGAGTCTTCACTGCCCTCTGTGGTGGGGATTTACAGACATTCACCACCCTCGGAGTGGAGACATTTCCCCTCATCTCAGTCCCGGACAGTCCATCCCTGTTTCAGAGACTGGGATCCCTGGTTCAACCGGTAATGATGTTGTGCATTTCAATGTGTTCACCTCTCAGTCCTCGATTCTCTAAATGAAAGGGTTATCATATTTGATCTTTCTCCATATGATGACCCCACCACTCCAGGGATCAGTCTGGTGAATCTTCATTGCACTCTCTATAACAAATACTCTCTAACCTCTTTGTTAATCCTCTGTGGAATTAATTTCCATCTTCTGCAGCCCGGTGTTGCCCCAACCACTCATTTCCCACCCCTGTCACTATTTCCACCTTCCACCTCCCCCCTCACCTGGATCCACCTCTCACTCCCCAGCTCTTGCCCCATCCCCACCCCTCACCTCTTTTCTCTGACTATTTCCCGTCCACTCTCAGTCCGGAGGGAGGGTCTCGGCCGGAAATGTTGACGGTCCATTTCCCTCCACAGATGCTGCCCGACCCACTGAGTTCCTCCGGCAGTTTGTTCTTTGGTCTGTATAACCCGTGTTAGTGTGGGGAGCGGGATTTTACACCATATTCCAGGTACAAACTCAACAAAGCACAAATAATTGTCACTTTGCCCGGACCATTGTCCCCGCTTGCAGGGCAACAGTCTACCGGTGTTTGCCCCCAATGTGGTGAATCCCTCTGCTAGACACCACCGTGGGCTCAGACATTTCCACAGATGAGCCCCTCCTGTCCCCATCGGGACAAACATCCTGTCCGCCCCCTCTCTCACCATCTTCACCCTCTCAATAAAATCCCCCCTCCCCGGGGAACCGGCATCAAACCGACGGGCCGAGCGGTCTCCTCCTACCTCTCGGCGATACATCAGACTCCGGCCGCAGGAGACGCTTCACAAACGCCCCAACTTCCCTCGGAGGGAAATGGAAATAAATCAGAAAGCGGACATTTACTTTGAGGTTTTCTCCACTCTGAGGAGGCGGTCGGCGCTCGAGCGGGAGACGGACTCAGCGGGGTAACGCCCACTCGGCTTGTCCGCCTGCGCGACTGGGTGTAACCAGTGATTGACATCGCTTCGCACCAATGGGAATAGCGCAGCGCCTGAATCCTCTGTTGACAGCGGTGCGGGGGGGGGGGGGGCTCGTCACGTGATTATTAGCCCAGCCGTTAAACCGATAAAGCTCGAGCACAGCAGCGCGTGGGTGACGTAAGACACCGCGCACGTGAAGGCAGATCCCGGTGTGGTGAGCCCGTTTGTGACGTCAGGCGCGTGGGGGGGGGGGGAGCTGTATGACGTCACCTGTGGGATTGCGCTGGCATTTAAAAGCACCTTAATGGGTTTTTCGCTGGGACAACAACATTAATCACGGGTTTCATCACTGAATCCAGTGTTGTGGGATGTAAAGTCCCCTGTTATGTGTCCGGCTGTGCCGTGTTGTTGGTGGAGTGGGCAGCGTGGTGTTTGTCTCGATTCGGGTCACAACACCAGAATTGCCTGCGGGGTCCACACACAGTGTATTAGTCAACAGAAAACCTCTCGTCCCTGCAGTCTTTGTCTCCTGGTAAACTCGACACCCTGACAGTGTGGACCATAGACACCCCTTACTCTCAGAGTCAGGGAATCACTCAGACAGCTGATCGCTGAGAGGAATTATATTTATTGGTCATTAAAGTTCGCCCAGATTCGTTTGGACGGATTTGATGTGGAATTCGGGGTGTCACAGTGAACTCAGTGAACGGCCGAACTCTCTCCGTTGTCCAAACATCCTTCCAGGTGAGGCGACACTTCACCTGTGAATCTTCCGGGGTCGCCTCTTGTGTCCGCTGCTCCCGATGCGGCCGCCTCGACACTGGTGACACCGGCTCCTCCACAGTTGTGCGGTGTAGGGATTTTTTTTGGGGGTGGGGGGGGGGAAATCGATGATATTATTCCCTTTTGTGCGGGAGGGGTGGGTTTGGGGGTTGATGATTGGGATGACGTTCTTTTTTATGCGGGGGTAGGAGTTGGATTTTTCTCTCTAATAGATGCTGCCCGGCCTGCTGAGTCCCGCCAGCATTTTGTTTGTGTTGCTCTGAATTTCCAGCATCTGCAGACTGTGTCGTGTTTGTCATTTAACTCTCCGTTGTCCCTCCCGCCTCCGGCCAGTGCGCCTCTTTCGGGACCCCCGGCCACGGCTGGTGCAGCCCAGAAACTCCTGCTAAACGCAGGCGCAGTGCCGACCGTAGCTATTATTCTGTTCAGGCGTCCGTGAAGAAGGGTCTGATCTCGGGTTTGTGGAAATCGGGGGCCGGCTGCCGTGGAAACACAACTTTGTGGGCCGAAGGGCCTGTATCGTGCTGTAGGTTTTCTATGTTTCTATGAAAAGTGCCGGGAACGAGCTCTGCCGGACGGCTGGAGGCTCCGGGCTCTCCGATCCCGCAGCCCCGGTTTAGCTTTGCGCCCGAGCCCGGGCTGTGGGATCAGTTAGTTGTGGTTCCCAGGCTGGGAGGGGTTTGGGGTGAGGGGGATCTGTCTGTGTGTGTGTATGGGTAGAGGTTATGGGTGGACTGTAGTCGGGGGGGGGGAGGTGTGGGTGGGGTTGCTGTTGTGAGAAAGTGGGATGATCGGACGTTCCGTGACCCGGGTCAAATAAAGTTGTAAACAGGGGAGGATCTGCTCTGTTGTATCGGACGCTCGCGTGTCCTTTCAGGGAGCAGCAATTCTCTCTTCAAATGAATTACTGTCTAATCTTGCTGTTAACATGGTGTTTGTTACAAAGCCCCAGTGTCTGGAAGAGCTGTCACCGTCATGGGCTGTTGGTGCAGATTGGGATGGCGGTGGGGTGTCAGTGACCTCTGTATCAGAGAACAACACGGGTTTCTACATCCTTCTGTGAGATATAAATGTCCTCACAGTGGATTCGGATCAGCTGGCATAGCTGGAGTTTGCAAAGGGAAAGGGAATAGGAAGGGCCTGAGGAGAGAGAGTTTTAATCAGCAAACAATCGTCCGGGATGGAGGAGTAAAGGAGCTGTCTGATAGATCGTTTTACAGTAATTATATTTTTATATAATCTCACAGATGGTGACTGAGGAAGAGGCTTGTTGAGGGAGGGTACCCGGAGGTGAACAGGTCAGACACGGTATCAGGAGAGTGACAGTGATGTGATTTCCTGTGTCACGGGTACAGACAGTCGTCTCAAGTGAGGAGTTTGTGTGGAGATGCAGCTTCCCTGGAGGTGGAGGAAAGAGGACACAACAACAGGTGGAACCAGCTGTGGAAGGACACGGTTTGTCAGGTCTGACGATGAGCTGAGTGTACCATAACCTTCAGACTGAATCAGAAAACCATTTTGAGGGTATTTGAAATGTCAGAAGCAGGGGAGATGTGATCCCATGTCTCCATCAGACCCTCAGTGAGATGGTTCCAGTTATAACGTGCAGGGATGAAAGCACAGTGTTTGGAGTCTGATTTAATCACTGATTCTGACACAGTGAGAGGGTTATTTTTGCTGTAAGGCAGCAACATTAATGGAAGAAAATTCATCAATTGCCAGTTGTTCAGCAAAAGTGATCAACTTGTATGTTACCTTGACAGAAACTGATACTCACAGTGGTGACAAAGGGGTGCAGTGTGGTTTATTTCAGTTTGGAGAGGGATGCGGAGATTTAAAATCAATGCCTTGCGGTGTCCCTATCGTTAATTTAGCATGTCCAGAGTGTTTGATCACACAGCACGGAAACAGGCCTTTGGCCGGCCATACCTGTTCTGACCATCCACTCACTGTCTACACTGGTCCCATTTATCAGCACTCGGTACGTAGCCGACTGTATCTCGGCAGTTTCAATGCTCATCCTCTTCGTAAATGTTGTGAAGGGACCTGCCTCCACTGCCACCTCGGGCAGTGTGTTCTAGATTTCAGCTACCCTCTGTGTGAAAAATCTCTTCCTCAGATCCCTATAAACCTCTTCATCCTCTGCTTAAATCTATGCCCTCTGATCTGTGACACCTATGTCCCAGGATCGGGGCCGATATGGGCATCAGTGAGGCCTTTGATAAGGTTCACATGGTAAGTTGCTGTGGAAAGTCAGATCACACGGGATCCAGGGAGAGCTGGCTCACTGGATGCACAGTTGTCTTGATGGTAGGAAGCAGAGAGTGATGGTGGGAGGCTGTTTATTGGACTAGAGGCCCGGCCTAGTGAGGTTCCCCAGGGTTACACCCCATTGCTCTCATTATTCATTGATATTTAATTATATTTGCATTTGCATAGTTTGTTGAATTCTTTGCTCCACTTGATCTTTCATTGATCCTGTTACTATTCTAAAGATTTGCTAAGTGTTCCTGTAGGAAAAACAATCTCAGGGTTGCATGTGGTGACATATATGTACTCTGATAATAAAATTTACTTTGAATATCAACCATTGCTACTTGTCATCTAGATCAATAATTTGGTTGAGAATATACAGGGTATGGAGAGTAGGTTTGCCGCAAGTTCAGACAATTACTTTTTCTGAAAGATATTAAGTATAACCTCTCTGCTCTGTTTCACTCTCCGCACTCGACCACCCCTCCCCATTACTTTCTTCCCTCTCTGCCCCGTCCTCCCTCTCACCCTGACATTGGACATACGTTCAGGGTGAAAGTGAATTATTTTAGGGGAATCTGAAGGGGGATTCTTCACTCAGAGGTTGGTGAGAGTGTGGAATGAGCTGCCAGTGGAAGTGGAGGATGTGGGTTTGATTTAGACACTAAAGAGGAATTTGGGTGAGGACGTGGATGGGAGGTGTATGGAGGCTCTGGTGCAGGTAGCTGGAACCAGACAGTAACAACAAAAACGGGTCGGCATGGACTAGAAGGGCTGAAAGAATGAAGAAAAAATTATGCGGCTATTGCCGGGACTGAATGTTTTTAATGAAAAAGAAAGGTTACATATGTCAGCACTTTATTCCCGAGCGGGTAGGGACCGAGGGGAGATTTCACAAAGGTATACAACACTATGAGGCGGATGGAGAGTGTAAATGCCAGCGGGCTTTCTCCACTGATGTTCGGTGAGAATACAACTAGAAATCATGGGCGAATGGTGAAACGTGAAAAGTTTAATGGAAACATGAGGGGAAACTTCTTCACCCAGAGGGTGGTCAGAGTGTAGACAGTGTCGCCAACGCAAGCAGTGATTGAGATTCCGATGCCAATGTTTACGAAATGATTGGATAAGTACTGGGATATGGATGGCCACGGTCCGGGTTCAGTCGATGGCAGTAGGCAGTTTAAGTAATTCCTCAGTGGCCTGACGGGTTGAAGACCCTGTTTCTGTGCAGTGGGTCCCTGTCGGTGTCTGACTGTATGTCTGGGTTAGAACTTCAGTGTGTCGCAGCTCCGACCAATCTATAAAGTCGTTGATACTGTTCTTGAATGGTTATAGCATGGGAAGATGGAAGCTTTGGAAATTGTTTATTCTGTATTCCCCAATTGCCTACGATGGTTTTCAAGGAAGACAAGTGTCAGCCCAGATATTTGCTTTGCCTTCGCTGCGTTTTCAGTTTGTGTAGATTTGTATGTTTCATTTATTCTTGATTTCAGAGGGAGACACGGATTCCACACCGGCCATGTGGATTCAGGGTTAAATGGATCGAAATATGAGCGTATCTACACCCGATGCGATAAAAGAACGATTCAGAGGTAAATTGGCATTCAGATAAATTGGTGTGTAACTGAATTGGGAATTTGGAATTGACATTTTGGAAGGCTGGTTCTTTTAATAAGCGCCAGAAGCTGCTGCTGAACACTTTGAAATGCTGGTTTTAAGTTCTTGGGCTTCACTGGAAATCAGGTTGTAAAGTCATTGTAGCATTTGCCCTGTAATATGTAAATGACAGATCAGTTTAGAAAACGCGCAGGTGCAGTCAATCACTCAGCGATTTGTTTACATCGTGAGTCCTAATTTCATTAATTATCCAGGTGTTGCTGTGTGATCAGATTAAATCGATTATTTCCTCAGCCCTATTTCTTGGAGCACTGTAACTGCGGACTCGCAATAGAGTTGTAAAGTGTACCGAAGTTTCGACTCTCCATGCGGAACACGGCTGCCCTTTGTCTTCCAGCCAGAATTCACTCTGTCTACCACATCATCTGCTTTCGTTTAGGAAGCCAATTCTGAATCAACGCAGTCAGGTTTCCCTCGATCCCATGCCTTCTGACTTTCTGAATGAGTCCACTATGGGGAGCTGATGAAAAGGCTGAGCATAATTAATGCCCCCACATCGACTGTTCTAATTCTTCTATTTGATTTATTTTCACTTTTTCAAATAACTCAATCTGGCTAATAAAGGACAACATGCCATGTTGTTTCTCCTTAACCAGACTACGTTTCTCCAAATACACATAAATTCCTTCTTCAATTATCCTCTCCAGTAGTTTACCCACTACTGCTGTAAGACTGCCTGCTTATAATTAAAAGAAATATCCCTATTATCTTTTGTCAACAAATGAATAACATTTTCCACTCTCCAATCATCTAGTTCTACCTCCGTGGCCAGCTAAGACACAAATATCCTGTCCAAAAGTGCAGCTATATCTTTGCTCGCCTTCCAAAATCACCTGGACTATATCCCTTTCGGCACCGGGGAATCATCTATCATAATGTTTTCCAAGTTTCCAGCGCATCCTCTTTCTCAGCGTCGGCAGGTTCTGGCATATCTGCCATTTGACGCTGTGTTCACATTGACCTATGTATTCAGTGAGGAGCTTCAGGGCCTCCTTGGACTCCAGACACAAGTTTTCCTCTTTTACATCTGATCTGCCCACAATCTCACTGGTCATCTTTCTGTTCTTCACTTATCTTTGTGCATCTCTACTCCCCTTCTAACTTTGAAGTCCATTGTTAAATTCATTTTCTATCTACATTGTTACTCGCCCTAAGCCAATCTGATCCTTTCTTCCTGAACCTTAAGTATCTTTCTTTCTTCCTCTTGACAAGCTGTTCCAATTTCTTGTCAGCAAGGGTTACTTTCCGCAATCGTCCTTTCCCTGCCTCAATGAGACAAGCTTTTACTGAACCTCATGTAAGTGTTTCCTGAACAATCTCCACATATGTGTTGTGCATTTCCCTGAGTACATCATTTTCCTATTTACCTTCCCAAGTTCCTGCCAGGTAGCCCGATATATCGCAATTAAATAATTCCATGCTCTCTGATCCTATCCCCGTGCAGGGTGGATGTCGGGGAGTTCTCCCTATCGTTCTGAAATGCTGACCCGCGTAGAGATCTGTCACCTGATCCGTTTCGTTATCTAATATTAGATACCGTATGGACTGTTCGCAAGTCCGCCTGTCTTCATATAGTGACATGAATACTTCCAGCACACAACTGAGGATTTCTGTCATAACCAAACCTTTTACCCTGGGGATGTGCCAAAGAATATTAGGGAATTTTCAGTTGCCCTTGCCAATAACATGACACATGTCCACGTTCCGCTTCCCGATCGGTACCTCACTTTTTCAGTCGCCGTTTTTATTTTTGTCCAACCTGTGGGCAGCTGTATAGAATACTCCAAACGGAGAGATCGCGTCCTTCATGTTTCTGTGTTCGTCTCACAGTCTATCAACAAACGAAAGCTCCACGATGTCCTCCCTTTCTGCAGCTGCGATACTATCCCTGGTTTCCCGTCACACTCCCTTTACACTCTGTTACCCGACCCTGTCCATTCTGAAACACCTAAAACTCGGAAAGTCCTGAAGCCATCCCTGTCCTGCTGTCACATTTCAGTGGCCATTGACATTGTCAATTTATAATTTCCTGTCAGACACATATCATGTTCAGATGTTCGCGCAGCCAGCGTTTATTTAAGTACGTAAAATTGGTCTATGTACATAAGCGAATCTTATGTACCTTTCACAGACAGGTGAGTGTCTGTGATAGATTGTAACATAATTCAACCAATCTAACAATCACGGTAGCAGCATTGAGCGTTTGTATTGCTACCTACCTGAACTGTATCACGTCAGCAATCTTCCGCCAATTCTCCAATTCCCGGATGACCAGGCATATGAATGGTTGAATTTACGACATACATGCCAAGCCTGTTCATTGTAAAACGGCTTTATTTGCAAACTCCGCTGAATTGCCATTAGACACGGGCGTTATCTACACAGATGGCCATTTAATGTAAACACATACTTCATTCCATTACTCAGCTCCTCTCTGAATTTCCTCTGTGTCAGTGTATAGATACAAGTATTGGTGCACATGCTGAGAAATTGTAACATGAACCCAAATTGTTGGAGGATAAATACCGGGGAACTCAAATATCTGTCCTCGTAAAAATAGTTTTGCACTTGCCATTTTAGAGAACGGGCTACATGGGGCATCCAAAATAATATGAAATTAGCTGATATAGAAAACAGCAAAATCATCGATTTTCTGCGTTTTTCCACCTCGGCATCTTTGTGATTATCGCTGCTGTGCCGAAGCCTTCTGCGGACTCTATTTGCCACAACGATATGTCTTACGGTTAATCCGTTAAACAGCAGGATTAATCCGATTGGTAGCAATGGTGTTAAAATGCTCTCCAGTAATTCGTATCCTTTCCACACGGGTGAAGTAGCGTATTCATATGTGGCGGTGCTCCGCCACGGCGTGTTGTCAATGATGACGTAAGGTTCAATGGCAAAGTAAAACGGGACCCCTGTCCCGCAGCTCACTATAACCACAGTCACGATAACCACCGTTGCTGTTCTCTCGCTGCAGTATCGCCCCCTCAACTTTTCACAACATATTGCGATGAAGCGATCGAAGGTAAAACTGACCGTGAACCAAACAGAACAGTCCGACGTTACAACCCGAAATACAAGTGTCAGTGCGCACACAGGAGTAATGAGCAGGGTTCTGGAATAAATGTAGATATTGTTGGTCTGTTCCATTAAAGCAGCAACGATAACCACCATCAGATCCGCTGTTGCCATTCCAACCAGGTAACGGGTGATGCATTTGGAGAGTCCGCATTTTCCCCGAGAGAGGATCACAATCGCCGTTAAATTAACTGCAAGAAATTTGAAAAGAGATTAGAGATATGGTCATCTCCCTGCATGCCCGCATTCTGCCGATGGTATGCAGGGGAGGGTCTTGGAAGTGGAAAGCGGGAGTCTCCGTCGCTGCACTCCGGCTGGGCAGGTTCGAGCAAAGAATCTGAGTTCCACGGCTCACGTACCGGTGAACAGACGATCGTCCCAGTAAACAACACCATTTCCATTTCTAGAGGTGAAAGAGCTGAAGGGACTTTTTGCAGCCGTGACAAAGTGGAATCAAAAGATACCAAACACAATTTATCATTTACAGACCCGCGTGTCGGAAATTGACTGGGCAGTCATTTAAATAAGCTGCTATGTTGTTTTAAGGTCAAAGTGTCTGCACTGATAGAAACTCGGGCCTAGAAAAGCAGAGACCAGCATCACTTCAGAAAGCCTAGCGAGGTGAAATTATGAAACAATGTCAATATCGGTATATGCGTAATTGACAAAAGAATAATCACTTCGAACAAAGTACGAAAATGAAAATAAAACAATCAGATGCCTGAAACCTCCATTCCGGAAACACGTTTCAGCCGACGGTAGCATCTGTGCTCAGTAACAGTGTGGATACCGCAGCAGAGTAACGACCGCACCATACATAAATTAACCAGCTCCGGCATTTACCGGCGACACCAACCGCTACAAGTGTGGGATAGAAAATGGCCGAGATGTGGTAAATCGCCGGATATCCCATATTCGTTCAGAAGCAGCGTTCAGTTGTACGGAACGTTTCAGCTGCTCAGATGGACTGGTGATCGGTTTAGCAGACTTTTATCGAGGAGAGAGCAATTCCACTGAGGTAATTAGCGTGGCGATCACGTCAGGGACATTAGTGACAACCAACTACACAAACATTTACGTTAAACTATTTTTACTCTCTCAATCCCCTGGTCATGAATTTGACTCCTCAAGGGATTTTGCAATGTAATTACTTTAAAACAAAATATGATGTGCTTTTTTACCATGTTATTTTCCATGATACCCGGCTTCAGCCATTTAAATGAAGATATATTTTGTCATTGTTGCTTTTAAATCAGGCATTTAGCTTGATGTCCATTTATTTGGAATATTTGACGGAGCACATTCGCTTCTGAAATTGAGGAAAGGAGTTTGTTCTGACGGGTGAAACAGAGAACACTTATTTATTAAAGGCGAACATTCATCATCTTTTCTTTCGTTCGTTCCAGTCATTCCGGACGGTGTGAGTGATGGAAATTACAGTGACAGCTGACATGTGTTACAATAAAATACACTGCACATTTTCCTCCAAACAATTTAAAAGATCCACAGCGATATTCCAGAGACCTGTCGTCAAAAAGGGAGAGTGTCCTCGGGAGATTAGCGAGGGCTGTGGATAGTTTGAAGACCAATGTTTTCCAGCGCACACATGGGCCGTTTGGCAGGAAGTTGACCTCTGCCAGTGAATGACTTGACCGCCCCATACCCGTGACCTGCGATGCAGTCTGTTTAAATTTAAAGATATTCTCAGACCTGCCACAATTCTACCACTATTTCTCCATCCATTCTCTGTTTGAACAAATATAGTAAGCAAAATCTTTGATCAATCAGTAGGTTCTCAGGCTGTTGTATCATTTGCCGCGAAGTTGTATTTTTTTCCTCTTGATTTACTGTCAGGTATATTGCCTTTCGAGCGTCTCTGTGAGTCTGTGCAGAACAGCGGAAGTGTCCAAGCTCACCTGTCAATCACACTTCCTTCTGCTCCTGTAGCGCACCGCTCCGTGCCGATTGTGGTTCTCGTACTGATGAGCGGCCCTCGGCTTATTGGAGAGAGTCTCATCACTCTCTTTCCATTGTGGATCTCGTACTAATGTGCGGCCCTCGGTTGACTCGAGAGAGTACCACCTCAGCCTTCAAATTTATCCGTCCAAAGTGAATCACTTCGTACCTTTCAGGGTTGAATTCCATCTGTAACTTCTCAGCGCTGCTCTGCGTCCTGTCACTGTCCTGTTGACTGTCACTCTGACTACCTTGTATACTAGATAGATAGATAGATAGATAGATAGATAGATAGATAGATAGATAGATAGATAGATAGATAGATAGATAGATAGATAGATAGATAGATAGATACTTTATTTATCCCCATGGGGAAATTCAACATCTTTTCCAATGTCCCATACACTTGTTGTAGCAAAAGCTAATTACATACAATACTTAACTCAGTAATAATATGATATGCATCTAAATCACTAACTCAAAAAGCATTAATAATAGCTTTAAAAAAAAGTTCTTAAGTCCTGGCAGTTGAATTGTAAAGCCTAATGGCATTGGGGAGTATTGACCTCTTCATCCTGTCTGAGGAGCATTGCATCGATAGTAACCTGTCGCTGAAACTGCTTCTCTGTCTCTGGATGGTGCTATGTAGAGGATGTTCAGGGTTTTCCATAATTGACCGTAGCCTACTCAGCGCCCTTCGCTCAACTACCGATGTTAAACTCTCCAGTACTTTGCCCACGACAGAGCCCGCCTTCCTTACCAGCTTATTAAGACGTGAGGCGTCCCTCTTCTTAATGCTTCCTCCCCAACACGCCACCACAAAGAAGAGGGCGCTCTTAACAACTGACCTATAGAACATCTTCAGCATCTCACTGCAGACATTGAATGACGCCAACCTTCTAAGGAAGTACAGTCGACTCTGTGCCTTCCTGCACAAGGCATCTGTGTTGGCAGTCCAGTCTAGCTTCTCGTCTAACTGTACTCCCAGATACTTGTAGGTCTTAACCTGCTCCACACATTCTCCATTAATGATCACTGGCTCCATATGAGGCCTAGATCTCCTAAAGTCCACCACCATCTCCTTGGTCTTGGTGATATTGAGATGCAGGTAGTTTGAGTTGCACCATATCACAAAGTCCTGTATCAGTTTCCTATACTCCTCCTCCTGTCCATTCCTGACACACCCCACTATGGCCGTGTCATCAGCGAACTTCTGCACATGGCAGGACTTCGAGTTATATTGGAAGTCTGATGTGTACAGGGTGAACAGGACCGGAGAGAGAACGGTTCCCTGCGGCGCTCCTGTGCTGCTGACCACCGTGTCAGACCTACAGTCTCCCAACCCTAATTCCACCAACCTCCACATCATTGCAAATACAATAAACCACCCTTCCACTTATTTATTCACATCGTTTAAAGCACAAATATCCTGGGGTCTCAGAACAGATCTCTGCAGGACACCACTGGCACCAGCATCCGGGGAGAAAACGCTCCACCCACAACTATCCTCTGCCTTCTGGGGCGTCAGTCCTGAATCCACAAGCCAACTTTCCCAGGATACCAAGCCTTCTGAAAGGTCCTAACAGGCTTAACCGTAAGTATAACCGTCACATCCTCACAGAATTGAACCAGGGTCGTGAGACATGATCTGCCCCTCAAAAAGCCATACTGACTCTCCAAAATTAGGTAATGTTTCTCCAAATTCTCGCAAAACCTGTTTCTAAGAAAGTTCTCTGATAATTTGCCCATCACTGAAGTGGGACTCACCGCTTCACGCAGTCACTCAGGCTTTCTCCCGAACACACAAGAAGACATATTTAACCTACTGTACATTTTTTAGAAGTTCCAGTACATCCTCTCTCTTAACCTCGGTATGTTGTCGCACATCGGACTGTTTAACGTCCTCCTCACAAATATCCCTCTGACTGGAGAATTCAGTTTTAATTCCGGACCTGCCCTTCGGACCTCAGGGGCTTGTTTCATCTTCTATCCCCGACCGGTCCTACACTCATTCCAGTCATCTTTTTTTACTTCACATACATCTCGAATGGCTTGGGGTTTTCCTGAAAGCCAATGCAGACCTTCTGTAGACGTTTCTAGTGATCCTAATTCCATTCTTCTGTTTGTCCCCGGCTACTTTGTAAATCTACAGTCATGTCTGATCCTTGCTTTCTAATCCTGAGCTCAGCTTCCTAAAGCTTCTTTCTTCCTCTTGACCAGATGTTTCACATCTCTGGTCAACCATTGTTCCTTCACCCTACCTTCCTTTTCCTGTCTGAATGGGACAAACCTATCCAGAACCCCGTGTAAATGCAGCCTAAAATATATTCACATTTCCGTCGTGCATTTTCCAGGACATATCCGTTCGTGATTTATGCTTTGATGTTCCAGCCTAATATCTTTATAATTCCACTTACACAGTTAATTACTTCGGGAAATGACACGGAGCTGTGGGGCGAGAGCGGGTACAGTGATTAACTTGAACCCTGACAAGGGGCAGGGGGCAGAGAGTGTGGCAATGCGATGGGTATGGGGAATGACACGAGGTTGTGGGGACACAGCGGGGCATTGAGATTACTTGGTGACTGACGCGGGCTTGTGACATCAATGTATGTAACCATTATACGAAAGGAGGGTGCTGGACCCCTTATGATATCCCTACCGACACAACCGATCGACAGACGGCGCAATAGACACTGCTCTACACACCGTCCTTATACATCTGGAGAAGAAGGATGCTTATGTGGGGATGCTATTCTTGGACGACAGTTCAGCATTCAACACCATCATTCCCCCCCAGGTTCGACAGGAAGCTCAGAGATCTCGTCCTTGACCCTGCCTCTCAGATCGCCAGCAGGTTGTTAGAGTGGGCTCCCTCACCTCCACGCCTTCGACTTTCATCACAGGAGCGCCTCAGGGCCATGAACTGAGTCCCTTCCCTTACTCCCTGTATACCCATGACTGTATCGACACCCACAGCTCCAATCTGTTAATTAAATTTGCCAACGATACTATATTGATTGGACTAATCTCAAAAAATAACGAAGTGGCCTACAGGGAAGAAGTTATCTCTCTGACACAGTGCCGTCAAGTAAACAACCTCTCCCTCAGTGTCGCAAAAACAAAAGGGTCTGGTTGTTGATTACAGGAGGAATGGAGACGGGTTAAACCCTATTGACATCAATGGATCTGGGGTTGAGAGGGTGAACAGCTTTAAATTCCTCAGCATCCACATAACCGAGGACCTTACATGGCCTGTACATACTGGCTGTGTGGTGAAAAAGGCACAACAGCTCACTGAGAGATTATAAGCTGTATTAGGCCGCTTTTCTCAGAAAGGATGGGCTAACATTTGAGTGAGATTAACAGAGGTTTATGAAAATGATTCCAGGATTGAATACCTTGTCATATAAAGGGATTTTGATGGGTAATACAATTTAAATCTATCGAAAGTCCCCGATGGTATGGATGTGGAGGGGCTGTGTTCTATGGGTGGGAGAGTCTTTTTCTGAATTGAGCGTCGTTCATTTGCAACGTTGATGAGTTTAGCCAGAGTGTGGTGAATCTGTGGAATTCGTTGCCACAGGCAGCTGTAGAGGCCAAGACTTTGTGCTTATATAAGACAGAGGTTGATAGATTCTTGACGTCAGGACATGACGGAATATAGGGAGAAAACCGGAGATTGGGTCTGAGAGGAAAGTTGGATCAGCCATGATGAAATGGCGGAGTAAACTCGATACCCTAACTCAGCTCCCATGTCTTTTGGTCTTATGTTTAATATCCATCTCTCAGTTGTATTGTATCTGGCTGATCTGGTTCATACATTGCAAACTCTATTGCGCCGTTCATAATTTTGCACTGCACCGACCCTGTCTAAAGTTCTTGTCTTTTTCTTTAAAATATAGGTCCACTATTTATATAATTAATTCTTCTACCTTTAATGATGAAGGAGCGAGCGACTGTCTATACAGGGTATGTCAACCTACAATAATTATTACTATATTTTACTTGTTTCTCAGCTCAAGCTGGTATGACGAGTAGAGCCATCGCGAAGCACACTCATTTCTCAGTTTGCTAGGAAATTGTGTGCTCAAATCGCTGGGATGTCTTCTATGGACGGACATGAGTGGTTCACTTGATCTTCCATAGTGACCATTTCTTCATGTTTCTGGATTGTGCTCTCATTTGAGTTTAGTGGTGTGTATTTTGTATTAGATTTACACATACCGGCTTGCAGTGCTCAATTCTGGTTTCGTTAAGAAAAACATATCCTGAGGAGGTTTTTTAATTAACACCCCTCCCCATCTCCCAGTTTCACCGATGAAGTACCTCCTTGTAATTCTTCCTCCTCTGCCCACTACACTTCTTACTCTGACATATCATCTCCTTTTTCAAAAAAAAACAATAATTCAAGAGTATCTTGTACAGATGTGAGTGTAAATGCCATTACTAATGAGAAGCTGGAACGTTTGGATGTAGATAAGAATCCTGGACCTGATGATGTACACCCCAGGGTTCAGAAAGAGGTAATTGAAGAGTTTGTGAAGGCATTAGAGTGATGGAACATTACAACACAGGAAAATGCCAATCGGCCATTCTAGTCTGTGTCAAGCCATTAATCTGCCTAGTTCCAGCATCATCTAACGGGACCATAGTCATCCATTCCCTCCCATCCGTATACCCATTCAAACTTCTCTGAAATGTTGAAAATCGACCCTGCCACTTGCTCTGGCAGCATATTTCACATTCCCACCGCCTCTGAGTGAAGACCTTCCCCCACATGTTTCTCTTAAAGCATGAGTAATGATCTTTCAAGAGTGTCTCGATTTTGGAATGTTTCTGCCGAACTAGGAAGCTGCAAATGTCACCCCACTCTTTAAGAAGGAAGGGAGGCAGAAGAAAGGAAATCATAGAACAGTTAGTCTGACCTCAGTGGTTGGATTCCATTAAGGATGATTTTTCGGGGTATTTGGCGCATGCTAAAGTAGGCCAAATTCAGCATGGTTTTCTTCAGGGTGTATATTACCTGAGAAATCTCTTGGAATTCTTTGACAAAATAACAAGCAGAACAGACAAAGGAGAGGCAGTGGATGTTTTTGTCCTGGATTTTCAGATGGTTTTTTAACGACCTGCTGCACATGAGGCTGCCAAACAAGGTCACAACTCATGGTATTACAGGAAAGATACTGGCACGGATCGAAGATTGGTTTACCGGCATGAGACAAAGAGTTAGAACAATGCGAGCCTATTCTGTTTGCTACCGGTAACCAATTACGTTCCTCTGGAGTCGGTAATGAGATTGTGTCTGTTCACGTTAGCGTCAACGATGTGGATGACAGAGTTGGTGGCTTTGTGACCGACTTTGTAGTTGCTACGAAGGTAGGTGCCGAACAGGCAGCTTAGAGCAAAGTGTGTGTCTGCAGAAGAAGGACTCAGACAGGTTTGAAGAACAGACAATGAAGTGGCAGATGGAATACAGTATAGGGTCTGCTGTCAGGTACTCAGGTTCACTCAGCGTAATGTTGCACGAACATTATCAGCAAAACCCTCCGACACGATACTGGTTTAATTTTGTTACAGACAAAAAATCCAGTTTGGTACTACAAGTAAACTACATTTCCACATTGGTGGATAAGTGTTCTGACACCCCTCGCTATCTGTAAAAACTGTGACGAGATCCTAATGTTTATTTAATATGGACTGTGCGTTTAAAATGAAAGAAAGTGGGTGTGCACCGATTCAGAGAGAGAGAGACAGAGTGCACCGAACAGCTCGTGAGTCTCCATGGTTGCGGAAGGGCAGAGCTATATAATGGACAGCTGATGATCAGCATATTTTGGATATATACAATTCAAGGTCAGCTAGATTTTCCGGCAGACAGACAGACACACGGAAGACACGGACAGAAATACAGAAGAAATAGACACTGGTTGAGCTTTCAGTGCCCACGAAATGGTGGGTTTTGCTCGCAGTGTGGTAAGGGGGTGACCGGCGGAAAGCTATCGGAGTGTTTTAAACCCTTGCCTGGGTTGACAGCTTTACCTCGTGAAAACGGAACTCTACTTTGTGTGGTCACAGTCGGTGACTTTAACGGAGACTTCGGAGAAAACGTGGGAAGAATCGATGGCATCGGCAGCTGGAAGACAGAGCACCTCTCCCTCCCTCTCTCTCTCTCCTCTCTCTCTCTCTCTCTCTCTCTCTCTCTCTCTCTCTCTCTCTCTCTCTTCTCTCTCTCTCTCTCTCTCTCTCTCTCTCTCTCTCTCTCTCTCCTCTCTCTCTCTCTCTCTCTGTATATATGTGTATATATACACATATACTCTGCTAACCAGTTTGATTTACATGATTTTAGATTGTATATTTCGTAGATACTAATAAAATAGAGTTTGTAGCAAAATACTCAGACTCCAGGTGTGTTCCATTTCTGGTTGTCCTTTTAACCAGTTACGAGGTACATAACAAAATTGGGACCTGCGTACAGGATATGAACAAATAGTTGAGAGCTATTCTGAAATTTGGGGGCTTGTTGATTGCCTGATTATCAATCTTATTGATCACGCTCCTTTGATTATCTTGTATGTGGAAAGTAGCAGAAATGGATGTTGAGCAATTTCTGGAAATTCAGACCCCTGCGGCTTTGAAGTAAGCTACAGAGGATGAATTGTGGAAAGCTGTTAATGAATTGAAACTTAAGGTAAAGAAGGGTATGACAAACGGACAACTCCGAAGGATAATAGCCGAACACTATATTTCTACGGGAGAATTTAATGAGGAGGAGTTAAAGGTGTTTCCTTTAGGTAAAGAGGAAATCCAATTGCGACTGGAACAAATGAAGTTAGAGAGACATAAATTAGATAGAGAGTTCGAGAGAGAGAAAAATGGAAGCGACAGGATCAAACGCCAGGTAGGGGTAATGAGCTGGTGGCGCCGTTTAATGTCAGCCAAGAATTAAGTTAGTACCAGCATTTGATGAAGCCGACGACGACAGGTATTCCTACACTTTGAAAAGGTGGCCCGGAGTCGGAATTGGCCGAGGCATCAGTGGGCTGTCATGGTACAAAGTGTGTTGAAGTGGAAGGCTCAGCAGGCGTATTCTACCCTGACCCTTGAACAGTCAGACGGTTATGCCACAGTAAAAGATGCAGTGCTTAAAGTTTACGAGTTGCTTCCGGAGGCGTTTAGGCAAAAGTTTCAGAGATTTGAGGAAGTCTTGGAATCAAACCTATGTGGAGTGTGCCCATTAAAAATGGGTGTATTTTGATCGTTGACCTACCTGAAAAAGGGCAAAAGAGAATATTGACAATTTAATAGAGTTGATATTGATCGCAGAATTTAAACCGGTGGAATGCTGTCGGAGTGTTTAAACCCTTGCCTGGGTTGATAGCTTTACCGCGTGAAGACGGTACCCATTTGTGTGGTCACAATCGGTAACTTTAACAGGACTTCGGAGGACAACGGAAAGATCGACGGCATCGGCTTACTTGGGAAAACAAATCACCTCTCTTTCTCTGCTCTATTCTACTCATCTTAATAACACGAACTGAACTGACGTCATTGCTATATCATCGTAAGAATATTATTTACCACCTAAGATTGAAGAAGTTTGGGTTTTTATATTTACACATTTATATATGCATAAACTCTGCTAACCTGTTTGATTTATCTGGTTTTATATTACTATATTACGTAGATACTAATAAATAGAGTTTTGTTTGTAGCAATACCAGACTCCAGGTGTGTTCCATTTATGCTGGTTCTTTTAACCTATTACGGGGTACGTAAGAAAACCGTTCCAACCCCCTACATCACACCGCATTTCTGTAAACCCCTTGGACCCCTATAGCACTCGGCATCTCTGCAAACCTCCATCATCCAGCCCTGTACATACAGACGACAGCAGACACGAGAAAGATACCGTCGTGTCAGATTGCATGGCTCCTAAAACACTATTGGCCAGAAGAAACTGCAGTCTGATCAAGGACAGGAAAGCAGACAAACCAGTTCTCTCTGTTCACTCCCCCCCCCCCCCCATTTTGTGAACTATGAAGACTGGAATAATTGAATCAGAGGAACTGAATGTGGACACAGAGAGCTTCAGGTAATGTTCTGCTAAACCTGAGACCATTCTCAAACAAGTCCCCATTTGTTATGTGAAGGGCGTGGACTCTGAACTGATTCTTGGCTCTGGGACAAACTAATCAGAGCAATAAACCTGAGACCATGCTCAGAGGAGCAGCTACTTGTTATGTAAAATGCCAGACATATCAAAGAAGCAATCTGTAGTGTCGTTAGACTCTGTCTGGATTGCCTCATTTAACTGGTTTGGACCAGTCAGGGTGTAAACATACGAATACACAAGGCTGGGCTGGGCAGAGCCACGTACAATATGTTGGTTGTAGCTCTGCACAATGATCAGTAACCAGTGACCCAGGTAGGTCAGGTGACCTTGAGCAATGGTTTGGAGATCCAATGGTTCAATTGATGAGGAACAATATAAGATTTCGGAGCTTCAGATATGCCGGGGTGATAACTCTCCAGCGGCCAGAGACCAACCATTGCCGGAAAAGTAGGACCACACGGACACGTGGAGATCGGGAACATGAGGATCGGAAGATGATGAGCGGCATTGATCGTGTGGCTATTCAGAGGCTTTTTCCCAGGGCTGAAATGGTTGCCACAAGAGGACACAGGGTGAAGGTGCTGGGGAGTCGGTACAGAGAGATGTCAGGGTAAGTTTTTATTTTTACTCAGAGAGCTGGTTAGTGCGTGAAATAGGCTGCCGGCAACAGTGGTGGAGGCGGATACGATTGGCTCTTTTTAAGAGACTTTTGGATAGGTACATGGAGCTTAGAAAAATAGAGGGCTATAGGTAAGCCCAGTCATTTCTAAGGTAGGGACATGTTCGGCACAACTTTGTGGGCCGAAGGCCCTGTATTGTTCTGTAGATTTTCTATGTTTTCTATGTTTTTATGGAATGTCTTGCCAGCGTAGACTCTTTTCCTGATAATATCTTTTCTCTTCACTGACTGTTTCATGGAGTGTCAGGGTTTCCAGTAGGGTGCACACAGGTAGATAGTGTGTAAATCTACGTGCTTTTAGTCGAAATAATAAAATATACTTATTGGTAAATACAGATTCTCTGTATCTCATTGATCATTGTTACAAGGGATGATCCTTGTCACAGTGGCGTCCATCATTATCATTGTCCACTAACAGGACGTGCCCTCTACACGGTGTTACCATCGGGAAGGAGATACAGAAGCCTGAAAGCTCAGGCTCAGTGATTCAGGAACAGCTTTTCTCCCCGCTGCCACCTGTATCTCAGTTTTGTTTTCTCTATATTTAATTATCCTGTATTTCATTGCACTGCTACCATAAAGTTAACAATTTCACGACGTATGTCTGTGATATTAAATGTGGTTCTGATTCTTTAAATGTACCTTTGAAACCTTTGATTCTGATTCAGATGCAGGGGGGATGTGTTAGATCGAACTTACATTATTTGAAACCCTATCAGAACCTCGTGTACCGTGCTATAATATTCTATGTTCTGTGCTTGATCAAGCGTACCGGATCTTGCTATAGTTAAGTGAGTCGATTAATTATTTAAAGCCATGACGCCTTGCTTTTCCAGACTACTCTCAATGCGTCGGATAATAAAGTGCAGGAGAATTTAAAAAAAAAACAATAGGCCATAAATGTCAGTACCGACCGCTGGATGATCTCGATAACTTTGCTTGGAAGGGACTTGCCAAGTATTATGTAATGATGAATTGCCCTCGGTGTTCAGACTACGCTGGTCATGGGGTATGAAGGGAAGTATCTGGACAAACAGGAACATTAGCGATAGTCAGTATGGGCCAGTGCGTAGTAGGTCGTGTCTAACCAATCTCACAGAGCTTTACGAGGTAGTTACCAGGAATGGTGTGGAAGGCAAGGCAGTGGATGCCGTCTAAAGGGACTTCAGCCAGGAATTTCTCAAGGTTCCGTAGGGGAGGATGCTCGAGAAGGTTCAGTCGCTTGGCTTTCACGATGAACTATTAAACTGCAGTCGCCATTGGCAACGTTGGGGAAACTAGAGTGTGGTAAAAATGGTTGTCTCTCTGATTCGGGACCTGTGACGAGTGGAGTGCCGCACGGATCGTTGCTGTTATCGTTGTTTGTTGTTTGTCATCTATATCAACGATCTGGTTAATGATGTCGTTAACTGGATCAGCAAACTGCCGATGACAGCAGCATTACCTGTGTAGTTGACAGCGAGGAAGAGTACCGGAGCATGGTACCGGAAACGGGATCTGGACCAGCTGGAACAATGGGCTGAAAAAAAGCGGATCGGATTTAACGCAGACAAGTGTTAGATGTTGCACTCTGGGAGGACCAACCAGGGTTGGTCTGACGCAATGAGAAATAGGGCACCGAGGAGTACGAGAGAACAAACGATTCTGGGAAAGCAGATCCATAATTCAATGAAATTTGCGGCACAGTTACACAGGATCATAAAAAACAGCTTTTCGCACTTCGGCTTTCATAGAGCAAAGTACTGAGTACAGGAGTTGGGAGGTTATGTTGATTCTATTTACAACTTTATTGAGGGCTAATTTGGAAGAAAAAATGTGTTCGATTTTGCTCAACCACCGGGACTGGACATTTTGAATTAGGAACTGTCCGATTATTCCAGTGGTGTTTACTCTTGGCTTTCTGAAGATTTACATAATTATTGCGGTGTTGGCATAGTTTTTAATTCTATTGTGTAGTAATTGCTGTAGATATTATTATTAGGAAAATGTATGCACTCTTCCCGTTCCATATTCTTCAATATTTTCTTTCAATTTGCCATGTTTTAGGTATTTTTGACAGTGATTTCTGTATGTTTTATGTGTTTGGGATGGCTATATTTCTTAAGTACTTTGTTTTTGCTTGTTTATACTGTAATGTTATATACCGACTAAAAGTATAGTTCGGCCTTTCTGTAATACCGGATCATTTCTAATATAATTTGTCGGACTCTGACAGTAAACCGTGATCACGCTTGTATTTATAGCAAGGCTGTGCGCCTTTTATGAGTTTATATTTTAAACCAAAATTTTGTTGTCCGTCCCAATAATTTGATGTTCGACCGTTGATTATGCCTGTGTAAATAATCAGATTGAGTTAAACTGCTGCAGGACCTGTAATGTACTGACCTGTTTTTGGTTTCTTTTGGCATTTTCTGCATTTACCATCTTGCATGTATTGGTCTTTTATTACTTATATTTGATAATGTTTTTGAGTTAACCTCCTGGGCCGGGATTGCAACAAGGAGCCTCTCTGTTTCATGGACGGGGCTACAACTCTGAGCAAAGCGTTCGGCGCTGCTATACCGACTCCAGACTGCTCACACCGTGAGATGTCTTCCATTGGGTTCCTGCTTTTCCATTGGTTAGATTTTACTCATGTGGAATTATTTGTCATTTTCTTGAATTGCACTTCCATTTAAATTTAGTGGCGTGTACTTTTTATCAGAAATGCGCATCGTCCCGCTGAATCCGATTTCGTTGTTGTAAATATATTATTAGAAGTTTTAGATGACTAATATGTAAAGTTTTATGACTATTAATCCTCAACCTCCTCTGTCAGAGGTTCAGGATGTCAGTACTGTGTAGTACGTTATTGGCTGCCGATAACAGTTAGGATAATTTTGTCTGTAATCTCAGCTTGGCCATTAGCATTCTGCGGAGTCTCAACATCTTAACGGAACGTTGCACAACCGTTGTTGAAGTGAGCCTATTTGTATCAGCTCTTTGCGGGTTGGGTTGGCATCTTCAATATTTTTTGTATGGCATTGTTATACTTATTATTGGCGGGAACGGCCACAGGGGTGCTCTGCTTATTCTGTCTATTCCCCTTCCCTCTCCTGACAGTCACTCAGCTACCTACCTCCTGACTCTTAGGGGTGACTATCTCCCTGTAACTCCTGTTTATTTCCGCCTCTGCCTCCCGAATGATCGACGTTCATCCAGCTCCAGCTCCAGTTCCCTAACACGGTTTGTCAGGAGCTGCAGCTGGATGCACCTTTTGCAGGTGTAGTCATCAGGGACAATTGTGCTCGCCCTGACTTCCCACATACTGCAAGCGGAGCACTCAACTGCCCTAACTGCTGTCTCCATTACCTACTCCTAAGCTAGTTAGATCAATTAAAGTAGCTTACCCGGCCTTACCTCACTTGAAGTGAAGCTCGTACTCAGCCTTTGCGGGCCGAAGCCTCTCGAGCCACTCTGTCTTCCTACTCTACCTCCCTCTACTACGTCGCCCGTTCCGTTAATCTGCTCGCTTTTTAAATTCCCCCGCTGCCTGACGGGCCGACTTCCACGTATTCGCGCAGTCGTGCACTGTTCATACTGCCGAAGAAATGACTTAAATGAATTAAAGAATTAACTATTTTCTAAACGGAGAGAAAACACAGAAAAATAAACTCAGATGCAAAGTGACTTGGGGGTCCTGTGCAGGATTCCCTGGAGGTTATTTTGCAGATGGAGCCTGTGCTGAGGAAGGCAAACGCGATGCTCGCATTGCTCAAGAGGACTAAACTATAAAAGCAAGCGTGTGATGTTGAGATTTTATAAAACAAGTGTGAGAGCTCACTTTGACTGTTGTGAGCAGTTTTGGGACACTTATCTTCGAAAGGTTGCGCTGAAACTGAAGAGGATTCAAGGGAATGTAACGAAAATGATTCCAGTATTTATCGGCTTGTCATGTGAAGAGTGGTTGGTGGCTCTGGGCCTGTATTGACGGAATTAAGAAGGATGAGGGGTGAACTCAATGAAACCTATGGGAAGTTAAAAGACGTTGGTGGATGTGAAGAGGATGTTTCCTTTGATGGGAGAGAATAAGAGCAGAGAAAACAACCTCGGAATAGAGGGAAAACACGAGGAAATCTGCAGATGCTGGAAATTCAAACAACAAGTGTGTCCAGTCCTGACGAAGGGTTTCGGCCCGAAACGTCGACAGTGCTTCTCTCTATAGATGCTGCCTGGCCTGCTGTGTTCCACCAGCATTTTGTGTGTGTCAGAATAGAGGGGTGTCCTTTTAGAACCGAGATGAGGAGGAAGTTTTTCAGCCAAAGAGTGGTGAATCTGTGAAATTCATTGCCACAGGCAGCTGAGGATGCCGTCTTTATATATATTTAAGATCAAGTGTGGCAGATTATCCGTTGGTTAGGGCATGAAGGAATTCGGCAGTGGGTGTGGGTGGGAGGGAAGGCAAGAGATGAATCAGACATTATGAAATGACAAGGCGCCATTGATGGGCCAAATTTCCTAACTCTGTTCCTATTTTATGGTCTTATGATCTACTCCGTAGACATTTTCCCATTTCTAAAGTGAAGGGTTATTCCCTACAGCCATATTTTGGCTTTAGATGTCCCTTAACTTGAGAATGGATGCTGACCAAAGCCAAAGTGATATTTTATTTCCCACCTGTCCTTCATATCTGCAGACCATTCCGTTATCCGCCGTGGGTACGCATATTAATATTATTTTTGTTTTTTTCCTCAGCCCAAGCGTGTGAAACATGAGGTACGGGGAAAGCCAAGCACAGTCATTTCTCCATTGCTGGGAACTTTCAGAATACTCTGTTGGTGGTGACTATTGCGGCTTTCCGGAGATTTACAGAAATATTGCTGTGTGGGCCGAATTGTTGAATGCTATTGTGAGGTGAAGGTGGGATGATACCAGTTGTGGATATTGCTATTGGATCAATGTACACCCTGTTCATGGCCCACAGCCTTTCAAATTCCTCTTCATGCAGCATGTTTCTGGTGTTTGTCGCTTACTAATTTCCGTATGTTATGTACGTTTGGAACGACTACATCTTTCACGTCAGTTGCTCCGGCTTTTTGATCCTGTATTATTAACGTATTTCTGGACGTTTTACTATTGATCATCCTGTCTGTAATTACAGATTGGTCGTAATATAATGTGTGGTACTCTGAAGCTAAAACTGGATCAGGGTTTTGTTTATAGCAAGGTATGGCGTCTTTTTAGGAGATTGTATTATCAAGTAGGATTTTGATAAATGATGATTACTATCTGATTGTGTCTATAGAAGAGATCCTGTAATATCTTAGATTGTTTCGCTTGGCATTTTCTGCATTTATCTCGTCAAATTTGGTGGTCTGTTAAAGCATATTTGTGATGCTTTTGTGTGTTAACCACCTTACTTTGTCCTGTATTCTCCATATTACTCTCTGCCCCCTTTCCCCACCCGCGACCGGTTTCATGTATCACCTTGTGATTCTTTCTCCCGTCCTCCTCCTTTTCAATCTACTCCTCATCTTGTTTTTTTGAACAGAGGTGTCTCCGTCCGAAATGTTGACTGCACTTTGTTTCCACAGATGTTCGCCGGTCTGCAGAGTTCCTGCAGCATTTGGTGTGTGTTGCTCAGATTTACAGCACCTGCAGATTTTCTCTTGTTCGACACTTTACATTTGTTGCACGGCCGCTTTTTGATGATGTGCATATTATTCTCGGGGAACTCGCATATTCATCAGATGTGATTCACCTGCAATTACCCCACGTCACCGGACGCTTCCACTTTATTGGCTTCCATTGATCGGCCTGTTTTGGCCAGAGATATTAAGCAATTTATGAGCCATTATTTTTTCCCAGCGTGACAGAATTTGTTCTAGAAACTGTAACCATAGACTAGTATAACTGATCTAGTAGAAAGTGAAGCCTGCTAACTCTCGCCCTAGGGTCTGGGTCAAGGGTGTAGGTGGGTCAATTTCCAACATGGACATTGCGGGGCAGTGCAAGGTAAATGAGGACATGGAGATTTATTCAGTCTCTGTGACGGACTCCATGTATATCAATATCGGGTAGGCAGCCTCTTTGGAAATAATTGAACAGTCCACCTTTCGGGCCACGACCCTTCAACAGGTCTCGCAAGGCATCTGGAGGGTTCCAGCACAAGAAGGTTGGGCGAGGGGCAGAAAGACGTGCTAGAAGGAGACATGTGATGGCTGGTGGGTGAGGCGGTGGGACAAAATAATGGAAAATACAAAGGGCTGGAGAAGAAGGTATCTGATAGGAAAGGAGAGTAAATCATGGGAGAAAGGGAGAGAGGGGCTCCAGGGGGAGGTCATAAGCATATGAGGATAAGGTTTAGAGTCCAGAATGGGAAAATAACGAAGAGGAAAAGGGGTGAGGAAAACTACCGGAAGATAGAGATATCCATGTTCATGTCTCATAATTGGAGGTTACCTAGGCGGAATATAAGAGGAGGCCGTTGATTGACATCTCGGACTGGGATTGCAATATTAATTTAAGGCGCTTCACAATATTACAACCTATTTATTACAAAGTACAAACAACCTGTTCATTTATACATTTCTGGTGCAAGATCTACAACCGAGACAATTCCCAGAGTGAAACAAAGCAGCCCAATTGGTCTATGATGATAAAGTCTATGGAGTCCAGGAATGGGCGGAATCAACAACAACAATCCTGAAACTGAGAGGTGAATCTGATCTGAGAGTGTTTTGCAACAACATACACTGACTTCTCGAATTGTCATTTCTTTGTCTTTAAGAATTTGCAATTTCGTGTCAAACTCTCCATACCTCATCACAATTGGGACTTTAATTGAATGACATCATTTGTACTTTTACACCGGCTGTTGACAGACACGTCAGCCTTGTGTAGTATTGAATATTCAGTGTGCTGGGACGAATATAAATGAATGACCGTGGAGATTCGCAGCTCAAGAGTTTCTTCAGCAAGATCGCGGGCAGCTGGAAGACAGGCTGAATCTCACACAAATTGCTTGAAACGTTGAGGTTGGTAACCGTTCTTGAACCTGGCTGTGCGAGTCCTGAGGCTCTTATACATTTTACCTGATAGCATCAGCAAGAAAAGAGCACGGCCTGGGTGATGAGGAGCTTTGATGATAGATGCTGCTTTTCTTTAGCAACGTTTCATGCAGATGTGTCTGGGTTTTGCTTCCCCCCAAACTTGCAGCAATATCCTAAAACACGGCGCAATACCTTTAAATTTGAATTTAAAGCATGTTGTGTTACAGATATAGAATAAGGCGAGGTAACCCGTAAGTGTGACTAGCGCGCTGGATTATCGAAATTTGCTTTGACAGCGGATTTAGCTTGATACATCAAAACTGCCTGCCATGAATCCACAAAATAAATCCATCTCCCAGAACTTCCAGTATGCATTTGTTTCAACTGCCGGTTGACTTCGACAGGAGACCTCGGATTAAACAGCAAAGGAACTTCTAAATGAACACAGACATTTGTCACAATGTCTGAACCGCACTCACTGATATACGCGTTCTTAGGACTCGTTGTTGGCAAAATCTCTGAATAGCGAAAATTGGACCTTTCTGATCGGATACCTTGACATAGTTGTGAAAAAATCCCGGCCAGAGTAGTTGCCCTACGGGCGGGTGGCAAACAGGAGTCAAGGAGGAATCTAAGGCATACGAACGGGAAATAAATTTGCTTTTCAGATGTGGAGAGTGGCAAAACCTAGGTGACGGGATCACGGCAATAACAATCACTGAGAAATGTGCAGGAGAATCCAGTCTGTACGCATCAGCCTGAAACATAATGGGGGGAGGTTTATATTGATTTGTTGAAAGCGACCTCCGCAATCAGTTGGCAAGCCTCCTTCCCATCTGTGCTCCTCTGCCAGTGGCGAGTACCGCACCCATTCATACAACATGCACCGATTCAGGCATGCGCGACTCCCGCTTTACACATCGTAAACGTACAGTAATGAACTACACATAAAGTCTGACATTTGATAATTCCGAGCCTGTATCTGTCGTGTCACCCACGAAACGGCGAGATAGTAATTAACTAACTTTTTTTGCTATTCCCCAAGAGAATTTAGTGGCCATTCCGGTCCTGTCCCTGGGAAAGTGCGGCCTCTCCACCTGTACCACTCGCTACCTGGTGGCCATGGCAACGGCGGATCTACTAAACATAATCTTTGACGTCATACTGTGGCGTATCAGTTATTATTACTTCCCCGGAACATTCCTGGACATCACCCCCGTATGCAGTGTAATCGCTGTCCTGGGATTTGCAGCCATGGACTGTTCTGTCTGGTTCACCGTCACTTTCACCTTTGATCGGTTTGTCGCCATCTGTTGTCAGAAGCAGAAAGCAAGGTATTGCACCGGGAAAACTGCGGCTGTGATTCTGACAACAATTAGCGTTCTGTTATTTTTCAAAAATGTGCCCGACTTCTTTACATATCATCCTGTGAAAGTGATTGACAATATACCCTGGGACTGCATTCGAAAGCCGGGCTATTATACGGATCCCCGATGGGTGGTATATGAATGGTTTTCTACAGTTCTAACACCATTTCTCCCGTTCTTGTTGATATTACTGTTCAACGCTCTGACAGTCAGACACATCTTAGTGTCTAGTCGCGTCCGGAAGGTGCTGAAGGGTCAGCGAAAGTTGGACAACCGCAGTGACCCGGAGATGGAGAGCAGGAGGAGGTCTGTGATCTTACTTCTCACCATCTCCGGCAGCTTCATCATCCTGTGGTCGGTGAATGATGCCGAATTCCTTTTCTGGGTTGAATCAAAATAATTATAACGCTTCGGAGTTCATATTTCAACACTCCGGATACATGCTGGTGATAGTAAGTTGCTGCACAAACACATTTATTTATGGGGTAACTCAGTCGAAGTTTAGGGAGCAGTTCATCAGCGCAGGGAAATATCCGCTGATATCAATTATTCAGCGAATTAATAAGCAGAATCTCTAAGTTCTTCTCGGGGGCTTAGCGGTGTTTTCCATCTTGATATTAAAGACCTGACACCGATCGGATAATGTGGCAACGGTGAGAATGAACCCAGCTTAGGCCTGACAGACACAGTGGGGAAAAAAATAACCGAAGGCACCGGGAGCCCGTGACCTCCACCTCCTACTAATTACTAAACTAACCCTACCTCATTTTTTAAAAAAAATATGTTTTCACTATATTCCCGCTCCCGTCACCGCCACGTATATTCCAATGATAAGAGAAAGAGCCAGGATGTGAGGATATTCAACGCCAAATTGACAACAATGCAGCTCATTCGTTAATTTACTATATTGCATGAGTTAAAAGGAAAATAAATTCAATAATCTACACGAACTTACCGTAAACCTTTCACTTGTCCTTCGCAATAGCTAAAACTGTTAAAAGGAAATACTAACGAGTGGAGAACTCGTGAGGTCTGGTCATAATTGTGTGAAATTTCTATGGGATACCCAATTCCTACTCTGCTGCAAAAAATAAATGTCATCTCCCTTCCTAACTTCTGATAATTTTCACCCGAGCAAACTGCGTTTTGAATCTCCTCTGCGTTCACTCCAGTACGATCGCGTGTTTATCAATATTTCTCGTCTCACCTACAACTGGTAACATTTGAGGCATGGACATGGACAAGCACACTCATCTCTCAATTGCTGTGAACATTAGGACTGTTCTGATGGTGGTTACGATTGCAGCTTTCTGAAGATTTGTCTAAATATTGCCGGGTAGGCCTAATTTCTTAATGCTGTTGGGATGAATCCATTTTTAGGTTTGCGACAATGTTCACCCTGTTCGTGTACCATAGGCTTTCAATTTCCTCGTTCATGTCAGCATATTTCTGTTATTTCCCTTTCTGATTTCTGTATGTTGTGGGTGTTTGGAATGGTTACATCAATTAAGTAGTCCTTGCTTGTTGAATCTTTGATATTATATCCGGACGAGTATCATGTATTGTCCTATCTCTGGTAATGGATCGGTCGTAATGTAATTGTGGGGCTCTGACTCAGAAAATGGATCATGTTTGTACTTATACCAATGTAAAGTATCTTCCATGCGTTTGCATTGTAACGCAAGAATGTTGGTGAATTAAGCTCGCCACTTGAGTTTACCTGTGTAAGTAATCAGAATGAATTAAACTTGCATGATCCTGTAATGCGTTGGAGAATTTCTGGTTTATTTTCGCATTTTGTGCTTTATCGTCTTGAATTTGCTGCAGTTTTATTGTATATTTTAATATTTCTGTTAAAGAGAAAGAGAATGGCGGAGAGGATCTGCAGTAGAGCGACACCCGGCGAGTGTGGAGAGGGAGACAGACGGTAGGAGAGAGAGGCCAGTGTTGGGGAGATGCACTGTTCTTATGGGTTGGTGGGGATCTGAAACCGAAAGCACCCTGGGGAGGGGAGGGAAGGATGGAGATTTACATCACCTCGGTGGGGCTGATTCATGGAGGCAGCAAATGCTGGAAGAAGTTATCTGATCAAACGGCTTCCATGAAGAGAAATACAGTGGGCATTTACAGTCAGGCCTCTCCAACTGGATGGAACGATAGGAGGGACATTGTCGGTATAAATAGGTGGAGACATGTGTCTGCAGGCGGTAGGAGAATCCGGATAGGGGAGGGCGATAGACAAATGGGGTGCTGATGGTGGACAAAATCGCTGCCTGGCTAGAAGGGGGTGTCTCCATGTTTCATACCATCGACAGGATGGGAGCATCGGGTCCTCTCCGAATCTCCGCCGCGATCTGTTTGCTACTCTGCCCTTTTCTGCGGTGAAATGAAGTTTTATCTCCTTGTTTTGTTGTCACTGACGGCAACACGGACAGCCTGACGTAGTGAGCTCTGTGAATCTGTCACTTTAATTCTCCGTCCTCTTCTCAGGGCACCGGACTGTGTGGTTTCTATGGCCCTGCGTGGCTGTCCCGCTGCTCAATATAATCGTGGCTGATTTACCCCGGATACATTTCTTTCTCTGCTCCAGTTTCCAATCATTTTCCTCATTCCATCTGCCCAAACACTATTTCTGCAGTGTATGCTTCTATCTTTCCGATACGTCAGCCTCCGCAGCTCTCCTCAGTACAGTATTGCAGGGATCCGTGCAGTCAGTCATTAATACTGACTGACTGCTTTACTTCACTGCTTTAAATGACTGTCCCTTAATGAAACCGAGTCCGCTCGTTCATGAGCCTCCCGACAGTGAAAATGCGTTGGTGTGTATCTTCCTTTGCCGTTAATGTAGTGGAAGACTCAATAATATTATCCTACGGACACCACCTGTTTTGACTCTCTCAGAATATAGGACAGTACAGCACAGAAACTTCTGGCCCATGATATCGGTGTCTACCTTGACGCCAAATGTAACCAATCCGCGCTGTCCGACATGATCCGAAAAGCAACCAAACACCACTGTCACATCCGGTCTCATTAATTTGCCCAACGTGCTTCTTTTAAACCTATCCCCTCTCATCCAATGTCCATGTCCTCGACAATCTGTCATTCCGAAACCGAGAAATTTATTTTTCTTTTTCAAACTTTTTATTAATATGAAAATAGTGGATATACATAGTACTGCTACACAGTTGTTGGGATTGCATTGTTAATAGATAACATATATAGTTATATATTCATTTAGTACAAAGTTAATAAACCTCCCAAAGATGTTCAAATACAGATGTAGAGTGCACAAAAATAGGATTAACATATCTAGAAAGACTAAAAAAAGAAGAAAAAACAAATATGTTTATACATATATATATATCCCCAAAAAGAAAAAACTGAACTAACCAATACTAACATAGCAGAAAAAAAAGCTAAGAAAAGAACATGGGCTGTTTATAGTATCGGGGGAAAAAAACAGGACCATTCGTGTCACCAGCTCCGAACCTTCCTACATATTTTAACAGAAGAATAGGTTTGGAAAGAGGTCAAATCACATCATATGAAAATGTTGAATAAAAGGCCTCCAAGTCTGATCAAATTTAATGGAAGGGTCGTACATAACACTTCGTATTTTTCTCTAGATTTAAACATAACATAGTCTGAGAGAACCAATGAAATGTGGTGGGAGGATTAATCTTCCATTTCAGCAAAATCGATCTTTTAGCCATTAATGTGAGAAGTGCAATCATCCGACGCGCTGAAGAGATTAAATGGTGTGGTTCTATCATTGGTATACCAAAAATTGCCGAGAAATTTATTCCGGCGGCCGGCAGTAATTTGCGTTCCTGATTTTGTAAACTTCAGTCAGGTCTCCCTCAGAACGGGACGTCCAGGAGAAAATAATCAGGAAATCTAAACCTTCATTTTTATCTCCCATTTGCCAACGCAAGTCGTAGTCCTCTCTGCTTCTAAGCGTTTGTCAGCTGCTCCCCCTTCCCGAACTACGGTAATTCCGAATGGCAGTCAGCAACGGGGTGAATAAACTTTCTTGCCCCCGAGCTTCACAATAAACCAAAGCCCACTGCGCTTTGACTCCACTCTGGTCGGAACAAGATTGTGCCACGTCCCAGAAATAAACCCCCGCCTTTTCAAAGGCTCCTCATAGGTGAAATATTCCGTCCCACCTAATATCCACCCATGTCCCACTTCTACACATACATGGAGTGCAATCACATCTGTGGCGTACTGTGACCATCAGAACTACACATGATATAGTAGCCCTGAAACAACCTACTGTATGTTTCATAACTCAGGCAACACACGGGAGGAAATAACGGTAGTTCATACGAAGTACCCAGTATCAGAAACGAGAAAACAATCAGCGGTGTATTTTGTGAAAAAAACTTATAAATCCGAAAGGGGTGATCACAACGTTGCGATGACAGAGGAGGACACCAAATGGTGAACAGGAAGTAGATGAAAGGGATTCAGAGAATGTATGCTAAAAATAATAGGGTGTAACGCTTCATGAATTTGTCTTTCTTTGACTGCCGAAGTGTTAACGGATTACACTGGGTCAAATGTCTTCATTGTGTCTGCAGATACTTTTTGAAAGTACGCTGAAGATGGTGAATGTCAAATGGTTGCAGTGGATCGCTTGAGGGGGAATAAGTCTGTTCAAGTGGCCTATGTGTCGAACTCGTTTGTGACCAGTGCCCACCAGTCTACTCGTTTACAGATTGTTAGAGAGGAAAAATAAAACAGACATTCGATTCAAAGATTAAATAATGCGAACCCTCAATTCAGTGCCATAAGAAAAAAACTCTCAAATGTAACATAAGTAAAGGACGCCGAACAAGACTGAAGTTTTTAAGAATCCATTGAGTGTACAATGATGAAGTTTGAGAAATGAACAATGCTGGGACAATTAGGGCAGCTCGTCTGCCAATGGGCATTAAGGGTATGGCAAAGAAACATGAGTAGATATGTCAAAGTACAGGCAGCCTGAATCAAGCCAGTCCCTGTGCATTGTAGGGATCATGTCAATACATGAACAGGTCATAAGGTGGCATGAAGCATTCCTATTAGTAATAAGAAAAGAGAAATCCAATTCATTGATCTAAAGGTACCGTGCAAAAGTCTAAGGGATGTGTAGAGGTATATATGTCTGTATAGCTGGGGTGCCTGTGACAGTATTATAGCGATTTTATGTTTGCACTCCACTGCTACGGAAGCAAAAAAAGAACATCGATATTCAAGACATATGTTAGTGATGATGAACTTGAATCTAATATGTGTCTCGGGTTGTAGACTTGAGTGGCAATGGAATTCATGGATGGGAAAGGGGATAGGGAGAGTATAGGGAGAGTGCATGATGCACGAAATTGACATTCTGCAATGATCAATAAACACATTATATAGAATCAAATGTCCTTGACTGGTGTCTCAGGGCCGGGTGTGCCGGCGCCCAGGCCACCCCTACTCTCCCCCATGATTTTCCTTTCCTGCCACCTGTCCCACAACCCCTACCCCGTGTCAATACATCCTCCCCTTCATAACATCCTTTGATCCCGACAGACTTACAAACTCGTGCAAAGGTGATCTATGCGCATAACCATAGGAAACGATCAAAGTGTTAACTGAATACACCACATCTACATTTAGTCGTGAGACGGACATAGTTTCGAAGTTGACTGGATGGGACTGGGGCATATTCACATCGGAATGGATATAGTGTTGGAGTTCTTCATTAATGTACTCAGGTCCTGGTCGTCTTTATCTCAGGGTGTTATTGGAAACAAGAACAGATATTGTTGTGCCCTTGGCAGGGATCTTTGTCCGCTCCTTATCAAAAGTAATATATTGAATGGCCGGGAGACAGCTAATGTTGCGTCATTATAGTAGGGAGACAAAGATACGACGGGGAACTGGTGATAGATGAGTCTATCAGCAATGGAGAGTTCGCTGACGGATGGGATTCAGGTGAGCAGCATCTACTTCCAGAGACCAGAAGAGTTGCCAGCTGGGGGTCAGTGCGCAAAGATACAATACAGTTTATGAAGGCACTTTGGAACGAACTATGAATGTCTGGAGACAATTCTAACGGGGCAGAACATACACAAATTAAAAACTGTTCATGAACTAAGTCCTTGTTCTGTAGTCCCTGAAGGCTAATGTACAGGTTAAGTCAGCTGAACGAGGTCAAATGCAATTTTGGTACTGATTTGAAGAGGACCCGAATTTTATGCCGCAGAGGGTTTTAAAGCCAAGTCATTGGGTGCACTTAATCAACAGTTATTGATTTCTGAAGTTTTTGGAAGAAGAAAGGTGTTTGGGGTTGAGCATAGATTGAGATGTTTCCCACAGAGCACACAAGAAAGAAAGGCGGAGAGCTTGATGGAACAAATTTCAAAATTCTACTCCCATATCCAATAATTTCATTGATTATCCCATGTCTGAATCAAGCACCGGGCCTTCGCCCGAATCCTTACTGAAGTGCCTATCGTCGGCTTTTACTATGTCGCGTTCACTTTTTTATTTTTGCTTTCTCCTAACTACCACCTTGGGAAATGAGGAAGATTGGCGCCTTCCTCACAATGTCATGCACGCTTGTACCTTTAGAAACAGACCTTTTGCAGATGATAATTGGATCTTATTAAGACTTAGCGCGTGGAAGTAAGCATCATATATTTTATACCAGAGCACTGACACAGATGAACTCGGCAACTGAAGTTAGGCTCTCAGCTCATAACGTATTCAGGCACGTACCATGTTGAACACAATCAGCTAAATCTCGTTGCGGGGCTGCCTACTCAGTCCGAACGTGGACCACACCCGATCTGACCTCCGGGGTGCTCAGTGTAAATTCTGCCCGTTTTCCAGTGACGGGGGTATTTCGGCAAGCTGGTCCGCTTCCTCTGCGTGACCCAGGAGGAACGGCTTTCTAGGTCACCGGACCGATCAACATTTGCACTGCAGTGCGGAATTATTTATTCAAAGGTGTGCAGCGGTGCCGATATCCGGAATACGTGAACAGAAGGGTAGGCCAGAATTAGTCATTGGTAGGAGGTGGATGCCGGGGCTGCGTGTGCCGATATCCGGAATACGTGAACAGAAGGGTGGGCCAGAATTAGTCATTGGTAGGAGGTGGATGTCGGGGGCTGCGTGTGCCGAAGACTCTGATCCCAGGTCGAGTCTATCTTGGGTTGTAAACCAGTTTTATTCTCCTCGCTGCCAAGTTCTCGGACCGGACAGTTCTGTAATGTCAAGTTCAAAAATATTACGAAGGCAACTGGGAAGCACTCAGATATTTTGTTTATTAACTTGTTGAAGAATTGACGTGAGCGGATATTTCGCTGCGCTGATGAACTGCTCTCTGAACTTGGACTGAGTCACCCCATAAATAAACGTGTTCGTGCAGCAATTTAATATCATCAGCATCTCCCCAACGTGATCAAGTATGTATTCCAAATCGCTGTATTTAGTTTGATGCGGTCCGGCAATGAGGTAATAAAGGAACTCGGCAACATTCACCGACCACAGGATGATGAAGCTTCCGGAGATGGTGAGAAGTAAGATCACAACCTCCTCCTGCTCTCCATCTCCGGGTCACTGCCGTTCTCCGTCTTACTCTGACCCCTCAGCCCCTTACGGACGCGACTCCTCACTAAAATATATCTGACAGTCAGAGCGTTGAACAGTAGTATTAACACGAACGGGAGTAAAGGCGTCAGAATGGCAAAAACCCAGTTATATGCCATCCACCCGGGATCCGTATAGTAGGCCGTTTTTGTGATACAGTCCCAGGGTATATTGTCAACTACTTTCACAGGTTGATACATAAAGAATGTGGGCACATTTTTAAAGCAGAACAGAACGCCAGTTGTTGTCAGAACCACAGCCGCGGTTTTCCCGGTGCAATATTTTGTTTTCCGCTTCAGACAACGGATGGCGACAAACCGGTCAAACGTAAAGCTGACGGTGAACCAGACAGAACACTCTGTAGCCGCCTCTCTCAAGACAGAGATCACACTGCACACGGGGGTGATGTCCAGGAAAGTCCCGGGGAAGTAATAGTAACTGACCCGCCACAATACGACCTCAAAGACGATGGTTAGTAGATCCGCCGTTGCCATGGACACCAGGTATCGAGTGGTGCAGGTGGAGAGGCCGCACTTTCCCCGGGACAGGATCACAATCGCCAGTATATTCACTGAAGGAACATCAAAAAGAATGAGTGAATGAGAAGCTCCCAGCGTCTCACGGCAGAAATAAACCGGAAACTGAGAACAAACAAACTTTCCAGACAACTCACTTCTTGAGGTGTAGAAGTGTAAAGCGGGAGTCTCAGCATCAGTTTTTCGGTTGATATGTAAAGCAACGAAGCTCGGCAACTTTTTTTTAGTGTGGCGATTGCCGCGATCCCGTCCCCGATATCCCGACACTTTCCCCATACAGCCCAGCATCGCTCCCTTGCCTTGTAACCGCTTACAAAGTTCTAAGCAAATTCCTTTTTCCTTCGTTTCCTCCACGTCTCCCGGCTGTCAACCGCCCAGACAGGACTGCTGGACTCGCTTCTTTTAATTTCTCTAACTACCCTTGTCCAGGGATGATTCTCACTACGTCAAGCAATCACATCAGAAAGTTCAATTTTAGGTATTACAATTTTTGCTTAACCTGCTGGCAGTTTCAGGTATTCTGCACGCTAGTGCTTAGAGCATCCAATTTCCAACGGAAGTACTATGTGTTCTAGGTACTTCAAACATCTGCCTCCTTTAGCGATCGTTTCAAATTGCTGCAGCATTATTCTAAATGCTTCGATCCTTATTGTTTCAGAGCGCAGTATTGCATCAACCATACCACCTTTGACCACTATCGGACATCGCGGGTTTAGCTCTTAACTCCTTCTTCACTTCACGCAAAATAAGGCGTGGGAACAAACCCTGGTTCTCTAAATCGCCGATGGAGTGTTATTTTTCGAAACTCCCGATGGTTCGGAGTCTAACTGAGAAGCAACGTCCTCTGCTCGCTCTTGAATCTCAGCAGTGATTCGCTTCCCGCGTTCGTTTCAAACTTACAGCAATTTCTTAAAACACGAGAAAAGTCTTCAAATTGATACCGTAAAGCACTAAAGAATCCGTAAGGCTGGTGATCGAGCTTGAATATCGGAGCTTATCTTAACAGCGGGTTTGCATTGATAAATCAAACCTGTGTGACATGAATCCGCAAAATGAATCCATCTCCCCGAACGATCACACTACATGTTTTTACCTGCCGGATTATTTTGCTCTGAGTCCACAGATTAAACTGCAATGTTACAATGTCTGCACCGCACTCACTGATACACCGGCATCACAACTCTGCCGGTAACCGATCGAGTCCACAGACCAATGTTAGTTGGCCGATATTCTTACCAGGAGCACCGATAACAGCAATGATCATGTAATATATCTTTCTCACACGGTAAAATGCTTCAGACATGTTGACCGAAAGTCAGTCTGTCTTCCAGCTGACCGCGATCCCGCTGAAGAAACTCTGAGCTGATGAATCTCCACGATCTTTCATTTATACTCGCTCCAGCACACTGAATATTCAATACTACACAAGGCTGACGTGTCTTCCAACAGCTGGGGTAAAAATAAACATGATGTAATTAAAGTAAAATCCCAATCGTGATGAGGTATGGATAACTTGACACGAATTTGCAAAATCTCAAAGACGACGAAATGACGATTGGAGAAGTCAGTGACTGATGTTGTGAAAGTCTCTCAGGATCACCGCTCGGTTTCATGATTGTTACTGTCCGTTTCTAGCATCCGTAGACTTTCTCACCATAAACCAATGTTGTAACGTCACCGTACTGCTTATTGTCTCGGAATATAAATATACATATAAAGTAATATTTGTTAGTACTTTTGCGTAACGCAGTAAAAAAAAAGCCTTAAACGAAAATGTCACCCAGGTTTATGAAGTTGTTTAACACATGAACACCCTGAATCAAATTAATTGCAATAGACGCAAAATGCTGGAAGAACTGGTCAATCCAAGCATTATCCATGAAACGAATAAACAGTCGACCTTCTTGGCCAAGGGTCCTTCTTCATCCTGTCGAGCACCGCAGCTCCATCGGGAAAAAACGGAATTTACAAGCGGCCAACCATTTCAACTAATATCCTCAGTCCTGGTCCGCAATATCTCTCCATGGCCTCCTCTTCTGCCACTATGAAGCCAGCCTTAGGCTGGAGAATTAACACCGTACATTCCGTCTTGGTAACCTCTGAGCTTATGGTAAGGACATGGATATCTTCATGTTGCGATATATACTGTTCCCTTTCCCCTTATCTGCTTGCTCACTGTTATCTCTGACTCTTCTCCTCGTTTGCCTGTCGACACCACTGCCCCTCTTTCCCCTCCCTAATGATCCAATCCGCTCACTCCCCTCTCCTATCAGATTCCTTCTTTTCCAGCCCTATGCCTTTTTCAGTTATCACCCGCCGCCACTTATTTCGCCCGTCCCACAACCTACGCACCTTTCTTCACCCATCACCTTACAGCTTGTTCTGTTCCCCCTCCTCGCAACCTCCTTATTCTGATATACTCTCCCTTTCATTCCACCCCAAAACTGGGTCGCGGCCCGAGACGCCGACTCTTTATTCATTTCGGTCGATTCTGCCCGAGCTGCTGATTTCCTACAACATTTTGTATGTGCATCAAATTGATGAAGCCCCTCACATAGTAACCCATCTCCCGTCAGGATTCGCACCGGTGTGAAGCAAAATAATTCAATTACCGTGCACATGACCCTCGGATTGGTGCAAATGCTTAAACCGAAAGAGTATCTGCATTCATTACGCTTGTACCAACAATGACAATTGATTTGCAGATGCACTGAATTGGTAGCGTTGTTGACAGTGAGGTAGGTAATCGTATTGACTTATTTGACAATCTGAACTGCACTGTCACTGTAAATATCACACAACATTGCATATTCTCTTAATTTTCCTGACGTGCTATCTCGACGTACTTATATATTGAATGGTCCAGACTGAATGGCTCTAAAGATGAGCATTCACTGAATCCAGATACTGGCTGCAGCGATAGGCCAATGGGATGCCGGTTATCGGATTACATTCATTAGGTGGAAAGTGAAGGGCAGGTAGGGGTTAATTTTAAAGTACGTGGTGACGACCTTCCGTGGAAGAGCCGGGCTGGGCAATGAGTGACGGGATTCTCGAGACGGCTGATATGGAGACGTACAAGGAACCGGAAGTTCAACATTAGTGCAAGTGGGGATGCGGATTCATAATGTTATTTTCTATACGGTCCGCTTTTACTGACGGAAAGTGATGATACAATAATATTTCATATTAGTCTGAATCAGAGCCTCCTAACTATAACAGCATAGGCTGTGATCAGATTGGAGCAGATTCAGAGGGGGTCAATGGGGAAGCTGTCGAAGACAGAACACTTCAGAGATCCACGACAAATCTACCATTGTCTCCTTGAGGCGGAGGAAAAAGAGTTGCTTCACCCAGACGTTTAAATATATTAGCTGCATGCACGTGTTCAGTATTGAAACCATTCATTTCTCCAGACCAGGGAGGGAGGAGAGGAGAGAGAGAGAGAGAGAGAGAGGGAGAGAGAGAGAGAGAGAGAGAGAGCCAGACACCCCTTTCCGAATGGCGGTCAACCACTTCTACGGTGGTTGTTCTCTCCACGGAGTGGTCGCTGCCAGTACACCTGACATCTTCGATACTGATCTTTTTGCTTGTCAGATCAATCTGTTATGTTCTGCTTCCATTGACACAATCTAATCTGACTGACCTTTGTCAGCTTCTCACTGGATCTGACCCAAGGGTGCAAACAGTATTGTCACATGGCTCTTTCCCCCATACTTGAGGTCCAGGTAAGTTATTGTTTTGCTATCCAACTCAGCCTGTTTCAGTCCAGACTGGAAGCTAAGGAAACACCTGATCCAGGTGACCAGATCTCATGATTCTCCTTCCATTACCCTGCTATGCAACAGTGGTTTATCTGAAGGGGTTCTCAGGTTTAGAAGATCATCAGCACACATTTAAAAACCGCATGATGTCCACGTTTAGTTGCGCTGCTCTGATCAACAACCAATTCATCAAATGGAGACCGCAAGCACAGTCTCAAAATGGAAGCCTCCATTCCTGCGACCACATGGCAGAACAAGGAATTTTTCTTTGTTTACGTCCACTGCCCTTGCCGGTTACAGTTCCTGTGGGCAGCGTATCTACATGTCTATCCGTCAGTCTGTATGGTTGCCTAGCTGTCTGTCCGCCTGTCTCCCACCTGCTGCTGTGTTGTACATTGCGACCTTGATCCAATTGATTTCAGAAGGTGTTGGAACTTCTTTGTTCTCAATCTTCATTAAACGGTAGAGAAGAGTCGATGAACAAATGGCCTAATTCTGCTCCTATGTCTTATGGTCTTCTGGCCTAAGATGTATGTGCTCTGAGATGGTTACGAAGTGGGTTAACCCATCATAGAACATATCAAGGGCATTTTTAAAGGCAGACTGGATTTTGTGATCCATTACCCGGTGAATCGGCAGATTGCAATCTCTTGCCTGGGCTCCCAATTTTTGTCTCCATTGATGATATATTGCTAGGCGGGCATGGACTAGAAAACATAAGTGAAGGTTGACGGGATCTGGCTGAGTACAGTGAGAGGGCAATCAGCTCAGATCAAATTCTCAGCCCGAAATTGGTGCCGTTGACATGCAGCAGAATGATGTAAAAAGCGAATGATTCTAGACTGGATAAAGATTAACATCAAGCGCACTGCACCCCACAACGTTGGAAGCGCTGCACAAGATCATGAGGCTATCATGTTACTTGACTTGAAGGTCAAGTCAAGCTCGTCCTACCAGAGAGACTATAATTTTCGGAAGTTGACAACCTGATTTGCAGTCGCGAACGGAAAAAGCTTGACTGACGCACGGTTTATTTTGAATTTGAATAACAGTGAATATTATCATTAAATCATTCTTTCTCGCTCTCTCTCTTTATCTCTGAATGTTTTAGTTTATCATCTTGAATGTGTTGGTCTTTTATACGTATGTTTGATTGTGTGTGTGTGTGTGTGTGTGTGTGTGTGTGTGTGTGTGTGTGTGTGTGTGTGTGTGTGTGTGTGTGTGTGTGTGTGTGTGTGTGTGTGTGTGTGTGTGTGTGTGTGTTAACCACTTGGTCCTGCATTGCCACAAGAGCCCCTTTGTTTCTGGGAGGTCTCCAACTGTTAGCTAGGCGTCCAACGGTTCCCTGTGCAAATCTAGTCTGCTCAGATCATAGGAGTCTTCCATCATGGGACATGCTCTTCTATTAGATAACTTTTTCTTCAATGGACATAATTACTTCTTTTCTTCTGAATTGTGCTCTCCTTTCAGTTCAGTGGTTTGAACTTCTTATCAGAATTGCCTGTGCTCGCGTCGAATGCTGAATACTGTTTTCGTTAATGAAAATATATTGTCGGAAGTTTTATCTGACTAGATGTGTCTTCAGTAAATGTTTTCTGTCTGTTATTCCTCGTCCCCCTTCTATAATAGATACTGTTAATCTAAGCGAATTCGAATATACATTTTCATCTAAAATTTGCCGTTTGAAACTTTACTTTTTTTAATTTCCAGATCGGTAGCAGATCAAGTTATTATGACAGAAGAATGCGTTAACATGGGTGCAGTGAACGTATATTGCTTTTGTTGTATGTTTACTGTTGAGCTGCGTTTAACAGATTTTCTGAAGCCTTCAAGTAAATTCTTTCAAAAGGTTTTCCTTTATAAATCTATGATCTATTTTCATTTGATTGTTGATATGCCAGATACTTACATGTCATATTCTTCCATCGGTTGATTTTATCCCGCTGCTCTGTCTTATATCTATTAGCTCTGTTGCAACTTCCTTTATGTTAAATGCTGGACACTCATCCAGTCCAAAATTCATATTTATAACTTTCGAAAATAGTTCTGCTATTTTAATTAATTCTTTTCGCTTCACTGCTGAAGGGGCAAATAATTTCAAATCAAACATGTATAGAAGGGGTGTTAAAGTATAATCGATTTCATTGTTTCTGAATTGATGTCCATTTTCGTCCGATTCAGTAAATTAGATTACGGATGCATAATTTGACAGATCCGTAGTGGATTTACACATTTGCCCCGGGGGGAAAAACACCTCGGTTTATTTTGATAACGGTAGTTGTTCTATTTTGTTTGTTAGATACAGTAATTACACTACTCTAATGCTCATCACATGTTGAAGAAATTTCACAAGAAATGGGTGCAGTTTATATATTTTAAGAGCGTCTGTTCACCATGAGTGCAGGACAAGTCAAATGCTTTATGGGAGTCAATATATCAACAGGAAAGTTTTCTGATTTTCCGCCGGACATGATTTAGAATTAAGCAATCTACTACAGTTTATTCTTTACATCCTTTCGCACGATTACCGCATCCTTTATGCCTTTCTGAGTTGTGATCAGTTGCGAGATGCATCATGTCACATTTCTATATAGAGAGTAGCTAGTAAACCAGTAATATCGAGCGACTGATAGCTCATTTGTGATTTCCCCTTTAGGTTGGATGTATGTTTTATTATCTGCGTTGTCTGAGCAGTCAGTGTCCAGCGCTGGAACCTGCGGAAATGGGAGGCGTCTGAGCAGACGGGGCGACGTTTCAACGAAACAGTGGTGACCCTAGTGGGATTAATACCATTATTGGTATGTTTGACAATTTATCTTAAGGCTGTAAGCTGCTCTTTCGACGAAAGTAACAGAGTCAGATGGCAGGAAAAGTGATGTATATTGGGCTAAGTGTTAGTGACGGTCGATCCTGCGGGCATCGTCTCAATGGCGACAGGCGTTATGAGATGATATCAGATGAAATGAACAAAGACAAGTCTCAATCAGTAACAGTATATCAAGCGTGTCATCCATAGCGAAGAGTGAATGGAGAGTTACGTCCACCAGGAACAAGTGATGACGGGTCAAATCCTCCAAGAACAATGGAGCTAGGGATACACAACCGGGAGACATAATGGCTCGTTACCCCACCGTGTTCAATGGATGGAGGAGTAAATTTCATCGGCAGCAATAGATGTCCGGTCACTCCACCCCTCCCCAGGGATCAAAGACGTTGGGTCCTCCCCAGCGGGTACAGTTGACGGTTGGTCAGCACGGCGTGATCAATGGATTGCGGGTCACTAACACAAGGAACATTGGATAGAGGGTCAACACCACCCGGGTCAATGTCTGAGCCTTCACTACCACTGGGAACAATGAATGGAGGTTCAACACCACACGGGTCAATGGCTGAGGCTTCACTACCACCGGGAACAATGAATGGAGGTTCAACACCACACGGGTCAATGGCTGAGGCTTCACTAACACCGGGAACAATGAATGGAGGTTCAACACCACACGGGTCAATGGCTGAGGCTTCACTACCACCGGGAACAATGAATGGAGGTTCAACACCACACGGGTCAATGGCTGAGGATTTACTACCACCGGGAACAATGAATGGAGGGTCAACACCACACGGGTCAATGGCTGAGGATTCACTACCACCGGGAACAATGAATGGAGGTTCAACACCACACGGGTCAGTGGCTGAGGCTTCACTACCACCGGGAACAATGAATGGAGGTTCAACACCACACGGGTCAGTGGCTGAGGCTTCACTACCACCGGGAACAATGAATGGAGATTCAACACCACACGGGTCAATGACTGAGGCTTCACTACCACCACGAACAATGAATGGAGGTTCAACACCACACGGGTCAATGACTGAGGCTTCACTACCACCGGGAACAATGAATGGAGGTTCAACACCACACGGGTCAATGCTGAGCCTCCACTACCACCGGGAACAATGAATGGAGGGTCAACACCACACGGGACAATGGCTGAGGCTTCACTACCACCACGAACAATGAATGGAGGTTCAACACCACACGGGTCAATGACTGAGGCTTCACTACCACCGGGAACAATGAATGGAGGTTCAACACCACACGGGTCAATGGCTGAGGCTTCACTACCACCGGGAACAATGAATGGAGGTTCAACACCACACGGGTCAATGACTGAGGCTTCACTACCACCGGGAACAATGAATGGAGGTTCAACACCACACGGGTCAATGACTGAGGCTTCACTACCACCGGGAACAATGAATGGAGGTTCAACACCACACGGATCAATGACTGAGGCTTCACTACCACCGGGAACAATGAATAGAGGTTCAACACCACACGGGTCAATGACTGAGGCTTAACTACCACCGGAAACAATGAATGGAGGGTCAACACAACACGGGTCAATGGCTGAGGTCTCACTACCACCGGGAACAATGAATGGAGGTTGAACACCACACGGGTCAATGACTGAGGCTTCACTGCCACCGGGAATAATGAATGGAGTTTCCGTGCTACTGGGATGGACGGGTTCTAGTCACCCCTACAATAGATGGAGGGTCAACCACCGGGTATAAGGGATGGTTGCTCTGGATGCAGGGCCACCACCATCAGACATTATAGACATTAGGGAATCGCTGTAATTTGTAATTTTGATTCGTAATAATTGAAAATTGTGGGCGCAGAGTCACTGTATCTGGGCACTGAGGAGAAAGTGGAACCTCCCCATTGTCACTGAGAGGACGGGGTAAATGGCACTAAATCATCCTGGCATCCTCATAATTCTGCAAATAACCCAATTTCATCTCGCCCGGAAGGACAGGGAAAAAAAAACGTTCATGTAATTCTCCACATCGCCGGGAATGCCAGGAGAGAAAAAAAATATTCTGTCCTCAAAATTCCCCACATCGCCGGGAACGCCAGAAAAGAATAAAACGCCCGGTCCCGATCTAATCGATACAGTCTATATCGTAACAGACGGGTTTCATTCTGTGCGGTATCGCACATTTGATTGCCTGCTACCCGAAAACAGAATCATTTATTGCCAATATCTGTATTTTTTGTCTGACAACGATTGTTCAAACTCGCACATCACTTTCTTTTCCTCGGGAGAATTTATCCGAGATAATACTTATAATTTCATACTTTATAGGGAATTAGAGAATCGTTCCTGTTATTGCTGATGGACTAGACAGTTCAGAGAGATGGGGCAGAAAAGGAATAAAAGGGTGGGGAGAGGGGGTGGAGAGAGGAGGATAGGGTGGGGAGAGGGGGAGAGGGTGCGGAGAGGGGTGGAGTGAGGAGGATAAGGTGGGGAGAGGGGGAGAGGGTGCGGAGAGGGGTGGAGTGAGGAGGGTGGGGTGGGGAGAGGGGTGGAGAGAGGAGGATAGGTGGGGAGAGGAAGAAGGGTGGGGAGAGGATAGGGTGCGGAGAGGAGGATAGGGAGGCGAGAGGGATAGGGAGAGGAGGATAGGGTGTGGAGAGAGGAGGATAGGGTGGGGAGAGGGGTGGAGAGAGGAGGATAGGGTGGAAAGAGAGAGGTGGGGGAAGAGATGTAGAGAGGAGACTGAGGGAGAGAGAGGCTGAGTGGGTAGTGGGTCTCATCTCCACTGCTCACCTCTTTCTCCCCTTCCCTCCTCAATCTGACCCCTCACTCTCCCCCTTCCTGCAGAAAATGGTGGTGATCCACGCCAACCAGCCCGCACCGCCAGACCTCGCCTCCATCTTCTCCGGCAAGCCGGCGACCAATCCTGCCTTTGACGGGCCCCAGTGACGACACGTGCCCCTACTCCACGGGGCAGCCTGAGCGATCCGGGCCGAGCGATCTGAGGCTCAGCCCGAAAGAAAAATCAAAGCAGGACTTTCGAGATTGAGGAGGGGAGAGGAGGGTAACTGTGCTTGCCTCTTCCCGTAGTCACATTCCTCCCCCATGGGAACCCCCCAGTTCTTGCTCGCTTGTTACGAGCCACCCTCGGCTCCCGTCACTCCTGAAACACTCCGCTCTCGGTCCCCTCGCTCTCCCCTCTATCACCGCCCATCTCACCCAGGTTGAAGGCCATTTTGTGATGGTTACCAATGACAACCGCTCTCCCACCATTGTAGAATGGGGACACCCTTTTCCTCACCTTCCACTCACTTCCCTCCCTGTTTATTCAATCTCAATTCCTCATCCCTCCTCTCCTTTCCCTCGGTGCCCGATCTCCTGACTCTCCATTTAACCTTCTGCTGACAGCCATTTTGTGACAGTGTCAGACCCTCCTTCCCACTTCCTCCACCACGAAGTGTGTTACTCCCTCACACTCACCATCTTGTCACACTCCTTCCCGTCCCATCACTCGCAAACCCCTTCCCTCCCTCCCCTGGCTCTCCTCTCCCCGCCATCTCGATGCTCTGCATCGTATGCTGGTTGGGGCTGCCATTTTGTGATGCCAATCTTCACCTCTCTTCATCGCCCTCTTTCTCTCTCTCTGTTACCCACTGAGTCACTCCTCTACTCACCCCGTCACTCCTGACACCCTTTCCCCTCTCTGGCCCTTGCCCTTTCTCCCGCCATCCACCACATTTTGGTGAACATTTTCTGATGGGAAATTTCTCTCCCCCACCCAATCCCTTCTCCCCCGTCCGTTGAGTGAGTCGCTCCCCTCTCCCTCGTTGAGACAATGAACTCCCCGATCCATCAGCCCTGACCGCGTCCCCGACCCCCGCTCACGCCCAACTTTTTTGCAGCTCGTCTTATTTGCGAAGGAAATGTCACCACCCATTCATCCCCCACTATTGAAAACGTCACTCCCCCACACACCCCCATCCTGTCCAATCAGACTACTCCCTCCCGTCCCATCACGCCCCTCCCTGCCTGTCCCATCACTCCCGCTCTCTTCCTGTCGTTTCACTCCTCCTCACCCCGTCTTTATCTTCTCCATGTCGGCCACCAGTTTGTGACAGGAACATTCGCCCCTCCCCTTTCCGTCCCCTATAGCGTCCCCTTCGCCACGCTCACCGTCTCATCAGTCCACTCCTAGTCCCATCACTCCTCTTCCTCCCAAACCCCTCACCCCTCCTCTCCAAAACCCACATGTATATGTGTATGTGTGAATATCTGAGATATATACATTAGTTATTCAATGACAAAATTATCAGAATTTAAACATATATACAATATGCAAGACGATATAAAACACAAATTAAAATACTGTTATTACAATCAATAACACACCCGATCCCAGGATTGTATCCATGGGCAGCGCATGTTCCTTCGCCATAGATTCTGTGTGTGACAGTGGCCATTGTAAGTCAGTGTCTCACTCCATCCCTGGCGGCCACATTAAACAAGGATTCGCCCATTTTAAATCAGCACGTCCCTTCCTCTCTTGTGCTCACTTCTACCAAAGCCGCCACTCCCTCCCCAGCGGCCATTTCAAGTGAAGCGTCGGACATCCCACCTCTCCCGGGAGTTCCGGGAGTCTCCCGCAAATTGATGGTGCCTGCTTCCCTGAAGTGAGATTTTGCAGGGTGGAATTAATTGAGTGATGGAATGGTGCAGACGGAGCTTCACTGTGTGTTTGGCATTGCAAGTGTGTGATGGGACGGTGTGGAGGGAAATTCACTCTGTGTCAGGTCCTGGGTGTGAGTGATGGGACGGTGTGGAGGGAAATTCACTCTGTGTCTGGTCCCGGGTGTGTGAGACAGGAAGTTACAGCTGTTTATTGATTTCATTATGACAAATGTAAATTAAACAATGTGTGAGCTGCTGACGTGCGGGAATAAATAAGCTGCTCCCGACTCACTCACAGTCACACACAATTAACTGACCGGCGACAACGAGTGACTGTTTGAATAATCAGTCCCGTTTCTCACCGTCACTCTGCATCGGGGAACCGATGATTATAAAATCACACTTCAGGGCCGTGTCTGGGATCGCTGCAGATCCGGGGTCACTGCCGAGGGATTTGTCAATTTAACATCATTATATCGGCCAGGCTGCCGAATGCACCGTCCTCAGCAAAGGGAGCAAAAGGATTCTCTCCCGGGATACTCACACCCTCGGACACCGGTGTCCCAGACTGAGCCCCGGACCCCGGGCTCTTCCTGTCTGGGTAATTCTCCGGGTTGTCACGTGGGAGTCTGGAACACGCACATCCGGCGGAAGCTGCCCCGCCGGACAACAGGCGGAAACACGTCACTGTGGGACAGCTGCGAGCGACGCACAGCGCGAGACCCGAGCCGGTTCCTTTAAAACCGTTGGGAATCACCCCGGGCGCACAGCCTTTAAAGGTAAGGGCGGGAGATAAGGGGAGGGCGGGGAATCGGCCAAAATGTCCCCATCCCGCGGGCGGGGATGTTCACACGGTCACTCTCAGTCCGGGTCTGAGTTCCTGCAGAGATCTCAGTTCCTTCCTCCCGGTCTCACTGAACCGATTCCACCGCAGCCTGAAACAGATGGGAGAATGAAGATGAAATAAACAGATTACACAACAGTGTCAGTAACAGGGGTCTGGGGTTAATGTTTCAACAACACTCACAGACAAATATCACCAGAAAACCCGCCGATCCGCTGATATTTTATCACATTGAACATTAACACAAACACTCACCGGATCCACTCCAGACTCGGGAGGGTCGGTATGAGCCGGCGGAGAGCGGGGACAGATCGGTCTCTCAGCGAGTTTGATCCCAGGTCCAGCTCCGTCAGTGATGGGTTTGTACTGAGAGCGGAGACGAGATCCTCGGCACCTGAATCTGTGAGACCGACATTGAACAGCCTGGAGATGAGAGAGAGTGAGGGTGAAGGACACAGAGAGACAGGAGACGGTACAAATCCCCAGTGTTTATCAGTAACATAATTACTGATCACATTAATGTTAAGTGTCAGACACCCAGTGACTGTAAACACAATCTCCCACAGTCTGGTACTTACTCCAGTTTCTGTATTTTACACTCCGGGTTCCTCAGAGCCGCAGACACCAGTTTCACTCCTGAATCTCCCAATTTATTACCACTCAGGCTCAGCTCCGTCAGTGATGGGTTTGTACTGAGAGCAGAGACGAGATCCTCGGCACCAGAATCTGTGAGACCGACAGTCCCCAGCCTGGAAATGAGAGTAAGTGAGGGTGAAGGACACAGAGAGACAGGAGACGGTACAAATCCCCAGTGTTTATCAGTATCACAATTACTGATTTGTTTTTCTTCAGCTCGACTGCGCAAGTCGGCCAGTGAGAACAGCGAGAAGAGTTTAAAAGGAAGACAGATTTACAGAGCGAGCGTCAGAGGAGCGGGAGACAGAGTAGGAAGGCTTTGGCTCAACGGGGCTTCGGCGATAAAGGGTCGAGGCGAGGTAGGTTATCTGTTTACAATACAGACAGAGAGTATGTGTGTGAGGCTGGTTTTCTGTGCTCGGTGTCAGATGTGGGAGATCCTGGAGACTTCCAGCCTCCTGGACGGCAACATCTGCACCCGGTGTGTCGAGCTGCAGCTCCTTAGGGACCGAGTTAGGGAACTGGAGATGCAGCTCGATGACCTTCGTCTGGTCAGGGAGAGCGAGGAGGTGATCGAGAGGAGTTACAGGCAGGTGGGCACACCGGGGCCACGGGACACTGAAGAAGCGGGTGACAGTCAGGAGAGGGAACGGCAAGAACAGGTACTAGAGAGCACCCCTGTGGCTGTACCCCTTGACAATGTACTCCTGATCAAGTGCTGCTGGAGGGAGGGATGGCCTAAGGAGGGGGTTGGGGGGGAAGAAACAGTGGCCGTGCCTGTGGAACAGAGTCTGGCCCTGTGGTTCAGAAGGGCAGGGAAAGGAAGAGGATGGTAGTAGAGATCGGGGATTCTGTAGTTAGCGGGTCAGACAGGCGATTCTTTGGCTGCAGGAATGAAACACATGAATGACGGTAGTTTGCCTCCCAGGTGCCAGGGTCTGTGATTTTCAGATCACGTCCAAGATAGCCTGCAGTGGGAGTGAGAACAGCCAGAGGTCGTGGTACATATTGGTACCAATGACATAGGTAGGAAAAGGGAAGAGGTCCTGAAAACAGACTACAGGGAGTTAGGATGTAAGTTGAGAAACAGGAACGCACAGGTAGTAATCTCGGGATTACTGCCTGTGCAACAAGACAGTGAGAATAGGAATAGGATGAGGTTAAGAATAAACGTGTGGCTGAGGGATTGGAGCAGGAGGGAGCGATTCAGATTTCTGGATCATTCGGACCTCTTTTGGGGCAGGTATGACCTGTGCAAAAATGACGGGTTGCACTTGAATCCCAGGGGGACCAATATCCTGGCAGGAAGGTTTGCTAAGGCTGTTGCGGAGAGTTTAAATAGAATTGCTGGGGGTGGGAAATGAACTGATATGACGGAGGAGAGGAAGGTTGGCTCACAAATAGAGAAAATTTGGAGAAAATGCAAAAGGGAGGATAGGCAGGAGAAAGAGAAGGGACACATTCAGTCCGATGGTTTGAGATGTGTCTATTTTAATGTAAGGAGTATGATGAATAAAGCGGATGAGCTTCGAGTGTGGATCAGCTCTCGGAGCTATGATGTTGTGGTCATTAGAGAGACTAGGATGGCTCAGGGGCAGGAGTGGCTACTTCAAGTGCCAGGCTTTAGATGTTTCAGAAAGGACAGGGAGGGAGGCAAAAGAGGTGGGGGCGTGGTACAGTTGATCAGGGATAGTGTCACGGCTGCAGAAAAGGAGGACGTCATGGAGGGGTTGTCTATGGCGTCTCTATGGGTGGAAGTTAGGAACAGGAAGGAGTCAATAACTCTACTGGGTGTTTTGTATAGACCACACAACAGTAACAGGGACATCGAGGAGCAGATAGGGAGACAGATTCTGGAAAGGAGTAATAATAACAGGTTGTTGAAGTGTGAGATTTTAATCTCCCAAATATTGATTGGCACCTCCCTAGAGTGAGGGGTTTAGATGGGGCGGAGTTTGTTAGGTCTGTTCAGGAAGGTTTTGTGATGCAATAAGTAGATAAGCCTACAAGAGGGGAGGCTGTACTTAATCTGCTATTGGGAAATTAACCTGGCCTGGTGTCAGGTCTCTCAGTGGGAGAGCATTTTGGAGATAGTGATCACAATTCTGTCTCTTTTACCATAGCATTAGAGAGGGATAGGATCAGATAAGTTACGGAAACCTTTAATATGAGGAAGGGGAACTATGAGGCTATCAGGCTGGAACTTGCATGCATAAATTGGAAACAGATGTTCACAGGGAAAAGTACCGAAGAAATGTAGAAAATGTTCAGTGGATATTTGCGTGGGGTTCTGAGTAGGTACGTTCCAATGAGACATGGAAAGGATGGTAGGGTACAAGATCCGTGGTGTACAAAGGCTGTTGTAAATCAAGTCAAGAAGAAAAGAAGAGCTTACGAAAGATTCAAAAAATGATGTAATGATATGAATCTGGAAGATTATAAGGCGAGCAGGAAGGAGCTTAAGAATGAGATCAGGAGAGCTAGAAGGGGCCATGAGAAGGCCTTGGCGGACAGGATTAAGGAAAACCCCAAAGCATTCTGCAAGTATGTGAAGAGCAAGAGGATAAGATGTGAGAGGATAGGACCAAACAAGTGTGACAATGGAAAAGTGCGTATGGAACCGGAGGAAATAGAGGAAGTATTTAATGAATCATTCACTTCAGTATTCGTGACGGAAAAGATCTTGGTGATTGTAGGGATGACTTGCAGTGGACTGAAAAGCTTGAGAATGTAGATATTAAGAAAGAGGATGTGGTGGAGCTTTGGGAAAGCATCAAGTTGGATAAGTCACCGGGACCAGAAGAGATGTACACCAGGCTACTGTTGGAAGCGAGGGAGGGTATTGCTGAGACTCTGGCAATGATCTTTGCATCATCACGGAGGACGGGAGAGGTTCCGGAGGATTGGAGGGTTGCGAATGTTGTTCACTTATTCAAGAAAGGGAGTAGGGATAGCTCATGAAATTATAGGCTAGTGAGTCTTACTTCAGTGGTTGGTAAGTTGATGGAGAAGATCCTGAGAGGTAGGGCTTATGAACACCTGGAGAGGTAAAATATGATTAGGAATAGTCAGCATGGCTTTGTGAAAGGTAGGTCATGCCTTACGAGCCCGATTGAATTTTTTGAGGATGTGACTAAACACATTGATGAAGGTAGAGCAGTAGATGTAGAGTATATTGATTTCAGCAAGGCATTTGATAAGGTACCCCATGCAAGGCCTATAGAGAAAGTAAGGAGGCATGGGATCCAAGGGGACATCGCTTTGTGGATCCAGAACTGGCTTGCCCACAGAAGACAAAGAGTGGTTGTAGATTGGTCATATCCTGCATGGAGGCCGGTGACCAGTGGAGTGCCTCAGGGATCTGTTCTGGGACCCCAAGTCTTTGTGATTTTTATAAATGACCTGGATGAGGAAGTGGAGTGATGGGTTAGTAAATTTGATGATGACACAAAGGTTGGGGGTGCTGTGGATAGTGTGGGGGGCTGTCAGAGGTTACAATGGGACATTGATAGGATGCAAAACTGGGCTGAGAAGTGGCAGATGGAGTTCAACCCAAATAAGTGTGAAGTGGTTCACTTTGGTAGGTCAAATATGATGGCAGAATATAGTATTAATGGTAAGACTTGGTAGTGTGGAGGATCAGAGGGATCTTGGGGTCTGAGTACATAGGACACTCAAAGCAGCTATGCAGGTTGACTCTGTAGTTAAGAAGGCGTACGGTGTATTGGCCTTCATCAGTCGTGGGATTGAGTTTAAGAGTGGAGAGTTAATGTTTAAGAGTTGAGAGATTATGAGGGGGATAGATCGCGTTGATGTGGATAGGCTTTTTCCATTGAGAGTAGGGGAGATTCAAACAAGAGGACATGAGTTGAGAGTTAGGGGGCAAAAGTTTATGGGTAACACAAGGGGGAATTTCTTTACTCAGAGAGTGGTGGCTGTGTGGAATGAGCTTCCAGTAGAAGTGGTAGAGGCAGGTTCGGTATTGTCATTTAAAGTAAAATTGGATAGGTATATGGACAGGAAAGGAATGGAGGGTTATGGGCTGAGTGCAGGTCGGTGGGACTAGGTGAGAGTAAGCATTAGGCACGGACTACAAGGGCCGAGAAGGCCTGTTTCTATGCTGTAATTGTTATATGGTTATATGTTGCAGCTATATAGGACCCTGGTCAGACCCTACTTGGAGTACTGTGCTCAATTCTGGTCGCCTCACTATAGGAAGGATATGGAAACCAGAGAAAGGGTGCAGAGGAGATTTACAAGGATTTTGTCTGGATTGTCTTATGAGAATAGGTTGCGTGAACTCGGCCTTTTCTCTTGGAGTGACGGAGGATGAGAGGTGATTTGATAGAGGTGTACAAGATAATGAGAGGCATTGATCGTGTGGATAGTCAGAAGCTTTTCCCCAGGACTGAAATGGCTAGCACGAGAGGGCATTGTTTTAAGGTGCTTGGAAGTAGGTACAGAGGAGAGGTCAGGGGTAAGGATTTTACACAGAGAGTGGTGAGTGCGTGGAATGGGCTGCTGGCGGCGGTGGTGGAGGTGGAAACGATAGGGTCTTTAAACTCCAGGATGGCTACATGGAGCTTAGAAATATAGAGGGCTATGGGTAAAACCAAGGTAATTCTAAGGTAGAAACAAGTTAAGCACAGCGTTGTGGGCCAAAGGGCCTGTATCATCCTGTATGTTTTCTATGTTTGTTTGTTTCTACTGATCGTGTTAATGTTCAGTGTCCGACACCCAGTGACTGTAAACACAATCTCCCACAGTCTGTTACTTACCACAGTTTCTGTATTTTACACTCCGGGTTCCTCAGTGCCGCAGACACCAGTTTCACTCCTGAATCTCCCAGTTCATTCCGCCCAAGTCTAAACACAAACAGACAGATTGATGAACAAAGTGATTCAAACCGTGGGTCTGGGGGAATTTCCTTAGTCGGATATTTCAGGAAACATTAAACTCTTCAGTAAATCACTGATCGGAGTTCCCATCACTGTCAATGTCCCTCACTGCCCAGCTCCAGGGTATTCGCCGAATGTCAGTAATTTCGTCTGTCGGTGTGACCCTGTAAACTCCACATATTCTGTCCCATTCCCTGATGGAGAGAAAAGTGTTCCTGACCGAAATGCAGAAATGTCAATGGGACACAGTGAAATAGACCCACCCGAGCTAAAGGGATGGGGAAGAGAGATCCCACAGGAGGAAGGGGGATGGAGAAGAGAGATACCACAGGAGGAAGGGGGATGGGGAAGAGAGATCCCACAGGAGGAAGGGGAATGGGGAAGAGAGATACCACAGGAGGAAGGGGGATAGGGAAGAGAGATCCCACAGGAGGAAGGGGGATGGGCAAGAGAGATCCCAGAGGAGGAAGGGGGATGGGGAAGAGAGATCCCACAGGAGGAAGGGGTTGGGGGAAAGATCCCACAGGAGGATGCCGGATAGGGAAGGGATATCCCACAGGAGGAAGGGGGATGGGGAAGGGAGATCTCACATGTGGATTGCTAACAATGCCACGTGCTAGTGAGGCTAGAAATAGTAAGATAATGCAGCTAAATACGTGGCTAAGGAGATGGTGCATGAGGGAGGGGTTCATGTTTCTGGACAATTGGGCTTTCTTCCAGGGGAGGAGCGACCAGTTTGAATTGGACTGTTTGCACCTGAACTGGAGGGGACTAACATCCTTGCCGGTAGGTTAGCAAGTTCTGCTCCGGGGGTTTTAAACTAGATTGCAGTGGGAGGGGAACCAGAGTGTTAGAGCAGATAGTGAGGTGGAGGAGGATAAGGGTCATGCGAGAACTGCTTGTATAGACAGATATCAATGGTTTGTACGTGATAGAAATGTTCTCAGTTGCATCTATTTCAATGCAAGGAGCATTGTACGTGAGGCAGATGAGTTTAGGTCGTAAGACTTGGTTGCAGGAGGGGCAGGACTAATAACTACATAACCATATAGCAATTACAGCACAGAAACAGGCCATTTCGGCCCTTCTAGTCCGTGCCGAACACTTTCTCTCACCTTGTCCCACTGACCTGCACTCAGCCCATAACCCTCCATTCCTTTCCTGTCCATATACCTATCCAATTTTACTTTAGATGACAATACTGAACCTGCCTCTACCACTTCTACTGGAAGCTCGTTCCACACAGCTACCACTCTCTGAGTAAAGAAATTCCCCCTTGTGTTACCCTTAAACGTTTGCCCCCTAACTCTCAACTCATGTCCTCTTGTTTGAATCTCCCCTATTCTCAATGGAAATAGCCTATCCACGTCAACTCTATCTATCCCCCTGATAAGTTTAAATACCTCTATCAAGTCCCCACTCAACCTTCTACGCTCCAAAGAATAAAGACCTAACTTGTTCAATCTTTCCCTGTAACTTAGGTGCTGAAACCCAGGTAACATTCTATTAAATCTTTTCTATACTCTCTCTCTTTTGTTGATATCTTTCCTATAATTCAGTGACCAGAACTGTACACTGTACTCCAAATTCGGCCTTACCAATGCCTTGTACAATTTTAACATTACATCTCAACTCCTATACTCAATGCTCTGATTTACAAGGCCAGCATACCAAAAGTTTTCTTCACCACCCTATCCACATGAGATTCCACCTTCTGGGAACTATGCGCCATTATTCCTGGATCACTCTGTTCTACTGCAATCTTCAATGCCCTATAATTTACCATGTATGTCCTATTTGGATTATTCCTACTAAAATGTAGCACCTCACACTTATCAGCATTAAACTCCATCTGCCATCGTTAAGCCCACTCCTCTAACTGTTCTAAATCTCTCTGCAAACTTATAAAACCTTCTTCAATATCCACAACACCACCTACCTTAGTATCATCTGCATACTTACTAATCCAATTTACCACCCCATCATCCAGATCATTAATGTATATGACAAACAACACTGGACCCAATACAGATCCCTCAGGCACACCACTAGTCTCCGGCCTCCAACCTGACAAACAGTTATCCACCACTACTCTCTGGCATCTCCCATGTAGCCACTGTTGAATCAGTTTTACTACTTCAATATTAATACCTAACGATTGAATCTTCCTAACTAAACTTCTGTGCAGAACCTTGTCAAAGGCCTTACTGCAGTCCATATAGACAACATCCACTGCTTAACCCTCGTCAACTTTCCTCGTAACCCCTTCAAAAAATTCAATCAGATTTGTCAAACATGACCTTCCACGCACAAATCCATGTTGACTGTTCCTAATCAGACCCTGTCTATCCAGATACCATCTCTAAGAATACTTATATATACCATCTCTAAGAATACTTTCCATTAATTTACCCACCACTGACGTCAAACTGACAGGCCTATAATTGCTAGGTTTACTCTGAGAACCCTTTTTAAACAATGGAACCACATGAGCAATACGCCAATCCTTCGGCACCATCTCCGTTTCTAATAACATTTGAAATATTTCTGTCAGAGCCCCTGCTATTTCTACACTAACCTCCCTCATGGTCCTAGGGAATATCCTGTCAGGATCTGGAGAATTGTCCACTTTTATATTTTTTTAAAGCGCCAGCTTCATGTTCCGGTGTTTCAGAGGTGATGGGGGTAGGGATGAAAGGGGAAGGAGTGGCATTACGAGTCAGGGAGAATATGACAGCTGTGCGTAGATGGAGGGATTGTCTACAGAGGCCATATGGGTGGAGCTGAGGAACGGGAAAGGTGTGAGCACACTAATAGGGTTGTATTATAGACCGCCCAATAGGCAGAGAGAATCGGAGGAAGAAATCTGTAGAGAGGTAGTACACCAATGTAAGAAACAGAAAGTTGTAATCGTAGGGGATTTTAACTTTCCACATATTGACGGGGTCTCCCACTCTGAGAAAGGGTTAGATGGTGTGGAGTTTGTCAAATGTGTTCAGGAATGTTTTCTAAATCAATATATTGAGGTACCAACGAGAGAGGGTGCAGTACCTGATCTCCTATTAGGGAACCAGACAGGTCAGGTGACAGAAGTATCTGTAAGCAAACATTTTGGGTCCAGTCACCATAATGTCATTAGTTTCAAGATAATTATGGATAAAGATAGGACTGGTCCACCAGTTAAGGTTCTGAATTGGAGAAGGGCCAATTTTGTGGAAATGAGAGAGGATCTGGGAAGAGTGGATTGGGATAAGTTGTTTTCTGGCAAGGATGTGTTCAGTAAGTGGAACGCTTTCAAGGGTGAAATTTTGAGAGTGCAGAGTTTGCATGTTCCTGCCAGGATTAAAGGCAAAGTTAACAGGCATAGGGAACCATGGTTTTCAAGGGATATTGGTGATCTGGTTAAGTAGGTGTTTAGCAGGTATAGGCAACAAGGAAGAAATGAGGTACTTGAAGAGTATAGAAAATGTAAGGGAATACTAAAGAAGGAAATCAGGAAGGCAAAAAGAAGACATGAGGTTGCTTTGGCAGATAATGTGAAGGTAATCCCGAAGGGTTTCTACAAGTATGTTGAGAGTAAAAGGATAGTAAAGGACAAAATTGGTCCCCTAGATGATCAGAGTGGTCGTCTATGTGTGGAGCCTCACGAGATGGGGGAGATCATAAACAGTTTTTTGCGTCAGTGTTTACTCAGGAAACTGGCATAGCGTATATGGAATTAAGGGAAACAAACAGTAGTGTCATGGAACATATAGAGATTAAAGAGAAGGAGATGCTTGCTGCCTTACAGCGAATAAAGGTAGATAAATCCCCCGGGCCGGACATGATATTTCCTCGGACCTTGAGAGAGACTAGTGTAGAAATTGCAGGGGCCCTGGCAGAAATATTTAAAATGTCCTCAGCCACGGGTGCGGTGCCGGAGGATTGGAGGGTAGCTCATGTAGTTCCGTTGTTTGAAAAAGGCTCCAAAAGTACACCAGGTAATTACAGGCCAGTAAGCCTGACATCAGTAGTAGGTAAATTATCAGAAGTTGTTCTGAGAGATCGGATATACAAGGATTTGGACAGCCAAGGGCTGATAAAAGATAGTCAACATGGCTTTGTATGTGGTAGATCATGTTTAATGAATCTTGTAGTGTTTTCGAGGAGGTTACCAAGAATGCATATGAAGGAAAGGCCGTGGATGCTGTCTACATGGACTTTTGTAAGGGCTTTGACAAAGTCCCACGTAATAAGTTAGTTCAAAAGGTTCAGACACTAGGTATCCATGGAGAGGTTGTAAACTGGATTCGAAATTGGCTGTGTGGGAGAAGACAGAGAGTGGTAGTGGATGATTGCTTCTCAGACTGGAGGCCTGTGACTAGTGGTATGCCTCAGGGATCTGTGCTGGGACCATTGTTGTTTGTTGTCTATATCAATGATCTAGATGATAATGTGATTAATTGGATCAGCAGGTTTGCTGATGACACTAAGATGGAGGTGTTGTGGACAGCAGGGAAGGCTTTCAAAGCTTGCAGAGGGATCTGGACCAACTGGAAAAATGGGCCAGAAAATGGCAGATGGAATTTATGACGTATGACATATAACCATATAACAATTACAGCACGGAAACACCTATCTTGGCCTTTCTGGTCTGTGCCGAATGCCTACTCTCACCTAGCCCCACCTACCTGCACTCAGCTCATAACCCCCCATTCCATTCCTTTCCTGTCCATATACCTATCCATTTTTTTTTAAATGACAAAATCGAACCCGTCTCTACCACTTCTACTGGAAGCTCGTTCCACACAGCTACCACTTCTCCCTTGTGTTACCCCTAAACTTTTGCCCTTTCACTCTCAAATCATTCCCTCTTGTTCGAATCTCCCCTACTCTGAATGGAAAAAGACTATCCACGTCAACTCTATCTATCATAATTTTAAATACCTCTATCAAGTCCCCCCCTCAATATTCTACACTCCAAAGAATAAAGACCTAACTTGTTCAATCTTTCCCTATAACTTAGGTGCTGAAACCCAGGTAACATTCTTTAAATCTCCTCTGTACTCTCTCTATTTTGTTGACAACTTTCCTATAATTCAGTGACCAGAACTGTACACAATACTCCAAATTTGGCCTTAACAATGCCTTGTACAATTTTAACATTACATCCCAACACCTATACTCAATGCTCTGATTTATAAAGGCCAGCATACCAAAAGCTTTCTCCACCGCCCTATCCACATGAGATTCCACCTTCAGGGAACTATGCACCATTATTCCTAGATCACTCTGTTATGCTGCATTCCTCAGTGCCCTACCATTTACCATATATGTCCCTTTTGGATTATTCCTACCAAAATGTATCACCTCACACATATCAACTTTAAACTCCATCTGCCATCTTTCAGCCCACTCTTCTAACTGGCCTAAATCTTTGAACAACAAGCTTTGAAAACCTTCATTATCCACAACGGCACCTATCTTCGTATTATTTGCATACTTACTAATCCAATTTACCATTCCATCATACAGGTCATTAATGTATATGACAAACAACATTGGACCCAGTACAGATCCCTGAGGCACACCACTAGTCACCACTTTAATGCAGACATGTGTGAGGTGTTGCATTTCGAAAGGACAGATCAAGGTAGGACATACACAGTAAATGGTAAGGCACTAAGGAGTGCGGAGGAACAAAGGGATCTGGGAGTTCAGATATATAACTCCCTGAAAGTGGTGTCACAGGTAGACAGGGTTGTAAAGAAGGCTTTTGGCATCCTGGCATTGAGAAATCAAAGTATTGAGTAGAGGAGTTGGGATGTTATGGTGAGGTTGTATAGGATATTGGTAAGGCCAAATATGGAGTATTGTGTGTAGTTCTGATCACTGAACTATAGGAAGGATATCAGTAAGATTGAAAGAGTGCAGAGAAGATTTACTAGGATTTTGCCTGGTCTTCAGGAGTTGAGTTACAAGGAAAGATTGAACAGGTTAGGACTTTATTCCTTGGAGCATAGAAGAATGAGGGGAGATTTGATAGAGGTTTACAAAATTATGAGGGTATAGACAGGGTAAATGCGAATGGGCTCTTTCCACATAGATTAGGAGAGATAAATTACAAGAGGACTTGGCTTCAGAGTGAAAGGGGAAAGGTTTAGGGGGAAATTCTTCACTGAGAGAGTGGTGAGAGTGTGGAACGAGCTGCCATCTGATGTAGAAAATGTGGACTCACTCTTAAGCTTTAAGAATAAATTGGATAGATGCATGGATGGGAGAGGTCTGGAGGGTTATGGACTGGGTGCAGGTCAATGGGACTAGCGGAATAAAGTTTTGGCACAGTGCAGAAGGGCCGAATGGTTTGTTTTCTGTGCACTGGTGTTTTCTGATTTTATAATTCTATGAAGGGGTGTGGGGAGGAGAGTTCACTCAGGCAGGAAGATGGGGAAGGGATATCCCACAGGAGGATGTGGGAAGGGGAAGAGAGATCCCACAGGAGGAAAGGGGAGGGGGAAAAGTGATCCCACCGGAGTAAGGGTCATGGGGAAGAGAGACCCCACAGGAGGAAGGGGGATGGGGAAGAGATATCCCACAGGAGGAAGGGGGATGTGGAACAGAGATCCCATAGGAGGATGGTGAATAGGGAAGAGAGATCCCACAGGAGGAAGTGGGATGGGAAAGAGCAATCCCTCTGGAGGAAGGGGGGTGGTGACGACAGATCCCACATGAGGAAGCGGGATGGGGAAGAGAGATCCCACAGGAGGAAGGGGGATTGGGAAAAGATACGCCAGAGGAGGAAGAGGGATGGGGAAGAGAGAGATCCTACAGGAGGAAAGAGGGTGGAGAAGAGAGATCCCACAGGAGGAAGGGGGGTGGTGACGACAGATCCCACAGGAGGAAGGGAGACGGGGAATAGAGATCGCACAGGAGGAAGGGGGACGGGGAAGAGAGATCCCACAGGAGGAAGGGGGACAGGGAAGAGAGTTCCCACAGGAGGAAGGGGGATGGGGAAGAGAGTTCCCACAGGAGGAAGGGAGACGGGGAAGACAGATCCCAAAGGAGGAAGGGCGATGGGGAAGAGAGATCCCACAGGAGGAAGGGGGACGGGGAAGAGAGATCCCACAGGAGAAAGGGGGACGGGGAAGAGAGATCCCACAGGAGGAAGGGGGACGGGGAAGAGAGATCCCACAGGAGGAAAGGGGTGGGGAGGTTAAATTCCACATGAGGCAGGGGGATGCGGAAGAGAGATCCAACAGCAGGAAGTTGATGGGGAAGTGAGATCCCACAGATGGAAGTGGGATGGGAACAGAGGCCGCAGAGGGTGAAAGGGGATGCGGAAGAGAGATCCCACAGGAGCATGGGGGGTGGGTAAGAGAGATTCCACTGTAGGAATGGGGATGGGGAAGAGAGATTCATCAGGAGGAAGGGAGCTGGTGATGAGAAATCCCACAAGAGGAAGGTGTATAGGGAACAGAGAGCCCACAGGAGGAAGGGGTATGGGAATGAAAGATCCCACAGGAGGAAGGGGGATGGGGAAGGGAGATCCAACGGAAGGAAGGGGGATGGGGATGAGAGATCACACAGGAGGAAGGTGGATGCTGAGGAGAGATCCAACAGTTGGAAGGAATGTGGAGTGGGAACAGAGAGCCCAGAGGATGAAAGGGGGATGGGAAAGTGAGATCTCACAGGTGGATTGCTACCCGTGCCACGTGCTAGTGAGGCTAGAAATAGGAAGATGATGCAGCTAAATACGTGGCTGAGGGGATGGTGCATGAGGGTGGGGTTCATGTTTCTGGACAATTGGGCTTTCTTCCAGGGGAGGTGGGACCAGTTCGAATTGGACAGTTTGCACCTGAACTGGAGGGGGATTAACATCCTTGCCGGTAGGTTAGCAAGTTCTGCTCCAGAGGTTTTAAACCAGATTGCAGTGGGAGGGGAACCAGAGTGTTAGAGCAGATAGTGAGGTGGAGGAGGATAAGGGTCATGCGAGGACTGCTTGTATAGACAGATATCAAAGGTTTGTACGTGATAGAAATGTTCTCAGGTGCATCTATTTCAATGCAAGGAGTATTGCAGGTAAGGCAGATGAGTTTAGGGCGTGGATTGGCACGATGATATCAACATTATTGCTATTAGTAAGACTTGGTTGCAGGAGGGTCAGGACTGGCAGCTTCATGTTCTGGGTTTCCATTGTTTCAGATGTAATAGGGGGGAGGGATGAAAGGGGGAGAAGTGGCATTACCAGTCAGGGAGAATATCACAGCTGTGCGTAGACGGGACAGCCCGGAGGGCTCATCTATAGAGGCCATATTGGTGGAGCTGAGGAACGGGAAAGGTGTGAGCACACGAATAGGGTTGTATTATAGACCGCCCAATAGGCAGAGAGAATTGGAGGAGCAAATCTGTAGAGAGTTAGCAGACCGATGTAAGAAACAGAAAGTTGTAATAGTAGGGGATTTTAACTTTCCACATATTGACGGGGACGCCCACTCTGAGGAAGGGTTAGATGGCGTGGAGTTTCTCAAATGTGTTTAGGAAAGTTTTCTAAATCAATATATTGAGGTACCAATGAGAGAGGGTGCAGTACCTGATCTCCTATTAGGGAACCAGACATGTCAGGTGACAGAAGTATGCGTGAGCAAACATTTTGGGTCCAGTCACCATAATGTCATTAGTTTCATTATAATTAAGGATAAGGATAGGACTGGTCCACCAGTTAAGGGAACAGGCAAGGATCTGTTCAGTAAGTGGAACGCCTTCAAGGGTGAAATTTTGAGAGTGCAGAGTTTCCATGTTCCTGCCCGGATTAAAGGCAAAGTTAACAGGCAGAGTGAACCTTGGTTTTCAAGGTTTTTTGGCGATCTGGTTAAGTAGGTGTTTAGCAGGTATAGGCAACAAGGGACAAATGAGGTACTTGAAGAGTATAGAAAATGTAAGGGAATACTAAAGAAGGAAATCAGGAAGGCAAAAAGGAGACATGAGGTTGCTTTGGCAGATAATGTGAAGGTAAACCCGAAGGGTTTCTTCAAGTAAATTAAGAGTAAAAGGATAGTAAAGGATAAAATTGGTCCCCTAGATGATCAGAGTGGTCGTCTATGTGTGGAGCCTCACGAGATGGGGGAGATCTGAAACAGTTTTTGCGTCAGTGTTTACTCAGGAAACTGGCATAGCGGATATGGAATTAAGGCAAACAAACAGTGGTGTCATGGAACATATAGAGATTAAAGAGGAGGAGCTGCTTGCTGCCTTACAGCGAATAAAGATATAGATAAATCTCCAGGCTTGACATGATATTTTCTCGGATCTTGAGAGAGACTAGTGTAGAAATTGCAGGGGCCCTGGCAGAAATATTTAAAATGTCCTCAGCCACAGGTGCGGTGCCGGAGGATTGGAGGGTAGTTCATGGTGTTCTGTTGTTTGAAAAAGGCTCCAAAAGTACACCAGGTAATTACAGGCCAGTGAGCCTGACATCAGTAGTAGGTAAATTATCGGAAGGTGTTCTGAGAGATCGGATATACAAGGATTTGGACAGCCAAGGGCTGATTAAAGATAGTCAGCATGACTTTGTGTGTGGTAGATCGTGTTTAATGAATCCTGTAGTGTTTTTCGAGGAGGTTACCAAGAATGCATATGAAGGAAAGGCTGTGGATGTTGTCTACATTGACTTTTGTAAGGCCCTTGACAAGGTCCCACTTAAGAGGTTAGTTCTAAAGGTCCAGACACTAGGTATCCATGGAGAGGTTGTAAACTGGATTTGAATTGGCTGTGTGGGAGAAGACAGAGAGTGGTACTGGATGATTGCTTCTCAGACTGGAGGCCTGTGACTAGTGGTGTGTCTCAGGGATCTGTGCTGGGACCATTGTTGTTTGTTGTCTATATCAATGATCTAGATGATAATGTGATTAATTGGATCAGCAAGTTTGCTGATGACACTAAGATTGGAGGCATTGTGGACAGCGAGGAAGGCTTTCAAAGCTTGCAGAGGGATCTGGACCAACTGGAAGAATGGGCCAGAAAATGGCAGATGGAATTTAATGCAGACAAGTGTGAGGTGTTCCATTTTGGAAGGACAAATCAAGGTATGACATACACGATAACGGTAGGGCACCGAAGAGTGCAGAGGAACAGAGGGATCTGAGGGTTCAGAAACACAAGTCCCTGAAAGTGGCGTTACAGGTAGACAGGGTTGTAAAGAAGGCTTTTGGCATCCTGGCATTCATCCATCAAAGTACTGCATATAGGAGTTGGAATATTATGGTGAGGTTGTATAAGACATTGGTGAGGCCAAATTTGGAGTATTGTGTGCAGTTCTGATCACATAACTATAGGAAGGATATCAGTAAGTTTGAAAAGTGCAGAGAAGATTTACTAGGATGTTGCTGGGTCTTCAGGAGTTGAGTTACAAGGAAAGATTGAACAGGTTAGGACTTTATTCCTTGGAGCGTAGAAGAATGAGGGGAGATTTGATAGAGTTTGACAAAATTATGAGGGTATAGACAGGGTAAATGTGAATAGGCTCTTTCCACATAGATTAGGAGAGATAAATATGAGAAGACATGGCTTCAGCGTGAAAGGGGAAAGGTTTAGGGGGAGCATTAGGAGGAACTTCTTCACTCAGAGGGTGGTGAGAGTGTGGAACGAGCTTGCCATATGATTTGGAAAATGTGGACACTCATAAGCTTTAAGAATAAATTGGATAGATACATGGATGGGAGAGGACTGGAGGGTTATGGACTGGGTGCAGGTCAATGGGACAAGCAGAATAAGGTTTTGGTACAGACAAGAAGGTCCAAATGGCTTGTTTTCTGTGCTGTAGTGTTCTATGATTTTATGATTCTATGGGGAGGAGAGTTCCCACAGGTGAAAGGGAGATGGGGATGGGGAAGAGGTATCCCAAAGGAGGAAGGGGATGGGGAAGCGAGATCCCACAGGAGGAAGGGGGATGGGGAAGAGAGAACCCACAGGAGGAAGGGATCCCACAGGAAGAAGGGGATGGGGAAGGGAGATCCCACAGGTGGCATGGGAGTGTGGAAGAGAGATCCCACAGGTGGATGAGGCATGGGGAAGAGAGATCCCATGGGAGGAAGGGGGATATAGAGAGAGATTAAACAGGATGAAGGGGGAAGGGGTTGAGAGAAGGCCAGCAGGAAGAGGGATGTGGAAGAGAGTTCCCACAGGAGGATGTGTGATTAGGAAGAGAAATCTCACAGGGGGAAGAGGTTTGGGGAAGAGAAATTCCAGAGGACAATGGGTCATGCCAAAGAGAGATCCGACAGGAAGAAGTCGATGGGAGAGAGAGATCCCACAGGAGGAAAGGGTATGCGGAAGAGAATTCCAACAGCAGGAAGGAATGGGGAAGAGAAATCCATAGAAGGAAGGGGGATGGGGAAGAGAGATCCCACAGGAGGAAGGGGGATGGGGAAGAGAGATCTCACAGAAGGAAGAGGGATGGGGAGGAGAGATCCCACACAGGGAAGGGGGATGGGGAAGAGAGATCTCACAGGAATGGGAGGGGGGGGTTGTGTGGAAAAGTCATCCCACAGGAGGATGAGAAAAGAGTATTAGAGAGCCCACAGGAGGAATGGGGATGGGGGCGAGATTCCAAAGAATGGAAGAGGGATTGGGATGAGAGGTCCCACAGGAGGATTCCAAGGGTAAACGATAATCCTACAAGACGAGCAGATGCAGAAATTTTTTGTACGTGTGTGTTGGGTCTGAACAGAGGCCCACAGGAGATGCGCCCTCGCTCTTTGCGTATCTGGAAGTGAGCAAAGTCACACACGGGGAAGGGCAGGGGAGGACAATCTCACAATGGTATTTCTTTCCTTTTCACTGGGACGGTCTGCTGACGGTCTCTTGTCCCTCACCGGGAAGGGGGTGTGAATCTCTGACCCACCTGCTGCAGTCAGTGTCGGTCTGGGTGTCAGTAACAGTGAGAAGGAACATTGTCAATGGACGTGTCACAGGCAGCGAGAAACACGGCCATTCCTGTGATTTACTACCATTAAACCAATGGCCGTTGTTCACTGATCTGATGAAGTCTCCAACATCCCTTCACAAGGAACCACAGAACCCTCCCGTCCTTGGGGAATTACTGACCGATCCCCGTGGGCATTTGTCACAATTCTTCACAATCTGATTTACTACAAATTTACTGAAATTCCTTTACATTGAAACAACACAATGAGACAGTTTCACAGTTCAGAGTGAGAGATAAACAAAGTTACCTCAACTCCTGGCACTTGTGCAGCCCGGGTCCCAGCCGCTGGATTCCTTCACACTGAATGTGGCAGTCCTGCAGGTCGAGGTGTTTTATTGTATCACAGAGTCCGATGACATGAGACAGGACCGCACAGTCAATTGGGGTAAGAGTCATTCCACTGAATGAAAGTGTTTCCACAGATCCCAGTGCGGCCTGAACCAGTCCACGATTCTGAGACTCAAACAGGTAGTGCAATGTGTTCAGGAGGCTCCTTTTACCAGCTTCACTCCCCGTGTTTCTACTCTGGTGTTTAACCTCCTCCTTCACCCAGTCAATCACCCGGCAGGTTGTTTCATGAGGAAATGGACCCAGAAACTCCTCCAGGACCCGAGCTGTCATTGGGGAGGAGAGACCAGCAACAAAACGGAGAAATACCTCAAATCGCCCATCTGTCGTATTGTGGGCTTCAGTGAGGAATTTCAGGATATCCCCGGGATGTGGATTCAGGAATTGTGCGACTGCAGCTACAAACTGAGGTGAGGTGTGGGAATGTGTACACCACGCTCCGGGCAGAATCCTCTCTCTCCAAAAGCTCCATCAGGAACCCAGATAGGAACTGGGAAGGCTGCAGATTGAACTTGATCAAATCTCCATCTGTGAACACAATCTTCCTCTCGGACACTCCTCTGCAGGCCATCTGACCAACCCTGAGTAACACATCACGGGGGCTCTCAATCTCACGGCCGTGGTTTTTCAGGATGTTGTAAATATAGTAGGAGTACAGTTGGGTGATGGTCTTGGGAACTCGCTGCGGGTCCCTGACTCTTTGTGTGAAGAAGGGGCCCAGTGTCAGAGCGAGGATACAGCAGTAGGAGGGGTTGTAGCTCATGGTGTACAGGATCTCGTTCTCCTCCACGTGTTTGAAAACAGCTTCCGCCACTGTCTGATCTTCAAAATACCTGATGAAATATTCCTTCCGTTCCTCACCAACAAATCCCAGGATTTCAGCCCAGACACTGATGTCTGCTTTTTCCAATAAATGTAACGCAGTGGGACGGGTGGTCACCAGCACTGAACAACCTGGGAGCAACTTGCCCTGCATTAAACTGTACACAATGTCAGACACCTTGCACTTGAATTCAGGATCTGTGTACTGTGGTTCTGTGTCTCTCCAACCATCAACAAAGATGATTTTGTCCTTGAATTCATCCAATCCATCGAATACGAACAGCAGTCCCTCTGTCTGTTTCCAGATCTCTCCCAGGATATTCCCAAAGTAGGGGTAATGATGCAGAATCAGTTCTTTCAGATTTATTCTGCAGTTAATGGTGTTTAAATCCCGGAATTTGAAACTGAAGACAAACTGGAATTGTTGGTATATCTTCCCTGCGGCCCAGTCGTAAACAATCTTTTGTACCATTGTTGTCTTCCCGATCCCTGGGACTCCGGCCACTGCTGCCGACATCCCGGATTTGTTTCCAAAAAAATATCTTTCCAATTTTTGAACAAAGCTCTTCTTGAATAACTGATCAGTCTGGATTTTTTCCAGCTTACCACGGAGATTTTTTTCTCTCCACTCCTCGTGGTCTCTGCCTCTTGCCAGCAGCTCATGTTCCACCAGTCTCCGATCTCGAACAGTAGAAATGACCGTGAGCTCAGCGTATCGATCAACCAGCTGGAAAACCTTCACCTTCTCCCTCATCAGGATCGTGTTCACTCTCAGTTTTTCAGTTTGTGTCCGCAGAGTCTCCATGTGTTTCCTTCGAACATCTTATGACGGACAGAAATAGGTTGTCAATGCCTGATCTGATGAACATGGAGCTCACAACATATTTTCTTTAATAAAAAAACTACTCGTTAAAGACACTGTTTGTGTGAAATCGGGTGATCAGAGATTACAGTGTCTGAAAATGAACGATCGCCCAGAAACATTTCTGATCTGACTCAGATCCACTGTTAAAGGCTCCATTCTCCCCTCTGTTGGTAGTTTGCAAATTCCCCGGTGTTCCAGCGAGCACCAAGTGCACACGTGATTCTGGAGAGGAGAGTGTTGTGTGGAGCGGGAGGTTTCACTGCTTTCACTGCTCAGCTTCTGCTGAACTGTGCAACCCTGCGGAGGGTAACAGTGGGGGCTGAGGGGGGCATTTACGTGCTCTACTGACTTTTACTTCTCTCACAATGGACCCCATGTTCTTGACACTCCTTTAGGATTAAGCTGTCAGTACTGAGCCACAGAAAAGGAACAAAATTTCAGTTTCCTTTTCCAGGCTGAGCCAGTCACAATGTGACACACCCCGCACTGGTCTACAGTCTCTTATTCTCCGAGGAGCTGTACATGAACCCTGGCAATTCCCCGATGATGTGCAGAAGAGCAGGAAGCTGAAGAGGACGGCAGCAGTAATAGGGAACTCTAAAGTCAGGAGGGCAGGTAAGCGATTCTGTGGACACCGATGGTACTTTGCCTCTCAGGTGCCATTGTCCGAAATGTTTCTGGACGCGTCCACAATATCCTGAGAAGGGAGGTTGAGCAGTCAGAAGTCATGGCAAACATTGGTAACAACGACATAGGAAGAGAAAAGGGAGGAGGTCTGGAAAACCGAACACAGGGATTAGGAAAAAAGCTGAGGAACAGGACCTCAAAAGTAGTGATCTCAGGATTGCTGCCTGTGCCACCCGACAGTGGCAATAGGAATAGAATGAGGTGGCAGAGAAATGTGTGGCAGAGCATTTGGAGCGGGGGGCAGGAATTCAGATTTCTGGATAATTGGGACCACTTCCGGGGCAGGTAGGACCTGTACAAAAGGCACGGGTTGCACGTGAATCCGATGAGGACCAATATTCTTACGGGCAGATTTACTGGAGCTGTTGGGAATGTTTTAACCTGAAATGGCCGGGGGACTGGAACTAGAACGATAAAGCTGTGGATGAACCAACAGGTTTACAAGTAGATGATGGGTTTAACATGAATGTAAGGAAGGACAAGCCAATGACTGGGTTCAAATACAGACAGAGCAAACTGTTAAGTTGTACCACATCGACAACATTCAAAAGGGCGGAGATGCAGGACTAAACGCATTGTATTTAAATGCACGCAACATTCAGAATAAGGTGGACGAACTTTTGGCACAATTAGAGATTGGTCGGTATAATGTTGTGGGCATCACTGAGTCGTGGCTGAAAGAAGACCATAGCTGGGAGCTTAACGTTAAAGGATAAACGTCTTATTGAAAGGACAGGCAGGAAGGTATAGGTGTTGGTGATGTGGCTGTGCTGGTTCGAGGTGGAATCACATCTGTAGAAAGAGGTGACATAGGGTTAGAGAATGATGAAGCTTTGTGGGTGGAGATAGGAAACTGTAAGAGTTAAAAAAAAACTTTATAGTGATCAAATAGCGAATGTGTGGGGTTGAGATTGCAAAGGGAGTTGGAAAAGGCGTGTGTTAAAGCCAATGATGCAGTTGTAATGAAGAACTTCAATGTGCACGGGGAATAAGAAAATCAAACAAACGTCAGGAGTCAGATCGCAAGAGAGGGAATTTATTGAATTCCCATGAGATAGCATTTTAGAGCAGCTTGTGCTTGAGACGACTCAGTGAAAGGCTGTCTTTGATTGGGTGTTGTGTAATAGCCCTTATCTTATGAGGGAGCTTAATGTAAAAGAGCCATTAAGAGGTAGTGATCATAATATGAGTGAATTCATAATACAGTTTGAGAGGGAGAAACATAATTTACAGTATCAGTATCACAATGGAATAAAGCGAATTACAGAGGCATGAGAGAGAAGCTTTTCCAGGTAGATTGGAGAAGGATACTAGCGGAGATGGTCGCAATGGAATGAAGCGAATTACAGAGGCACGAGAGAGAAGCTTTCCCAGGTAGATTGGAGAAGGATACTCGCGGAGATGGTCGCAATGGAATAAAGCGAATTACAGAGGCACGAGAGAGAAGCTCTCCCAGGTAGATTGGAGAAGGATACTAGCGGAGATGATCACAATGGAATAAAGCGAATTACAGAGGCACGAGAGAGAAGTTTTCCCAGGTAGATTGGAGAAGGATACTAGCGGAGATGGCTGAAGCTTCTGGGATTAGGTCTCAAGTTGCAGGATGGATACGGCCCACGGAGGAAGAAGTTCTCAAGTGACACGTGTCGGCAAACATGGTTGACAAAGGAAGTTAAGGATTGCATAAAAGCCAAGGAAAGGGCATACAACAATAGTCTACTAAAAAAGCTATAAGTAGGGAAAAGATGAAATATGAGGGCAGAAAAGCCAATAATATAAAGCAGGATAATAAACACTTTTCTTTCAGTTATATAAAGATTAAAAGGGAGGTGAGAGTCCATGCTGGAACACTGGATAATGTGCACTCTGCATATATCTTCACTGTTCCAGACGCTAGCAGTCTGCGAGTGACAGGCAGTAGGAGTGAGTGCCATTGCTATTACAAAAGAAAAACATCTTGGCATACTGAAAGCTCTTAAGGTGCAAAGTCACCTGGGCGAGATGGACTGCATCCCAGAGATCTGAGAGAGGTTGCTGAAGGGATGATGGATGGATTGGTCATGATCTTTGAAGAATCACTTGATTCTGGCATGGTCCCGCAGGACTGGAAGATTGACATTGTCACTCTAGTCTTTAAGAAGGGAGGAAGGCAAAAGAAGTAAAATTATAGGCCAGTTAGCCAAACCTCAGCAGCTGGGAAAGAGTTGGACTCTTAATAAGGCTGAGGTTTTGAGGTACTTGGAGACTAATAACTTGGAGACTATAAGTTAGCAATGGTTCTGTTAGATTTCACGGTGGAAGTAAGAAGCAGGGTGGACAAAGGAGTCAGTGGATGCCATTTACTTGGATTTTCAGAAGGCATTTGATAAGCTGCCACACATGAGTCTCCTTAACAAGATAAAAATCTATGGCGTCACAGGAAAGATACTGGCACGTGTAGTGGAATGGCTGACAGGCAGCAGGCAGCAAGTGGGAATAAAAAGGGCCTTTTCTGGTTGGCTGCCAGTGACTGGTGGTGTTCCGCAGGGATCAGTATTGGGACCGCTGACTTTCAGATTTCTTGTCAGTGATTTAGATGATGGAATGAATGTATTTGTGGCAAAGTTTGCGGATGATATGAAGATAGGTGGAGGGGTCGGTAGTGCAACTGCAACAGGACTGAGACAAATTGGAAAAATGGGCAAAAAGGTGGCAGATGGAATACAGTGTTGGAAACTGTATGATAATGTATTTTGGTGAAAGGAGCCGACTATTACCTAAATGGGCAGAATGTCCAAGAATCAGAGGTGCAGAGCGACTTCAGAGGGACCTCGGAGCCTCGAGTAAAACTCACAGAAGATTAATTTAAAGGTCAAGTCTCTGGTAAAGGCGGCAAAAAAGAGAATCGAATATAAATGCTGAGACTTTACAAGACTGTATAGTCAGGCTGCACTACAGGAGTATTGTCAACAGCTTTGCGCCCCGTAGCTGTGAAAAGATGAGTGGTCATTAGAGAGAGTCCCGAGGAGATTCAAGAGGATGATTCCAGGAATGAAGGGGTTAACATATGAGGCGTGTTTTGGCAACTTTGGGCCTGTACTCACTGGAATTTTAAGGAATGCAAGGGAATCTCTTTTAAACCTGCAGAATGTTGAAAGGACCAGATAGGGTGGATGTGGAAAGGATGTTTCCTGTGGTAGATGCATCCAGAACTAGGGGCCAGAGCCTCAAAATTGAGGGGCGATCCTTTACAACAGGTAAGGAGGATTCTCTGAGCCAGAGAGTAATGACTGTCTGTAAGGCTCTGCCTCAGACTGCAGTGGAGGCTGAGTCCATGGGTGTAATGAAGGCAGAAGTTCCTGATCGGTCAGGGCATCAAAGGATATGGCAAAAAGGTGTTGAGTGGAATCGGGGATCAGCCATGATGGAATGGCGGAGCAGACTGATGGGCTGAATGGCCTAATTCTGCTCCCATGTCTTATGTTCTCATGGAGGAATAACAATAAATCTCGGCTCCACTTTGGATCGGAGGTGTGAGATTTCCCTTGCTGGAGTTGGATGTTCCAATTGGAATAGTTTGGCTTCAGTTTTGTCAAATCTCTAGATATTCGGCCCTACAGAAAAGGTGTTGTGACAAATGCAGATTGCTTCCTGTCCTCCAGCCACATCAACAAAACCTGTCTCCCAGACTCTGACAGTCTCTAAACAGGCCTCTAAAGAGATGTATTCAGAGTGAAATAATAACAAAAACCTGTCTCCCAGACTCTGACAGTCTCTAAACAGGCCTCTACAGACAGGTATTCAGACTCTCAGTGTGAAATACAGACTTTGAGATTTCCAGTCCATCACTTACCTTTCAGATGCGCGGGCACTTCAGATAAACCCCGCTCGGTGTCCATGTAGGCGAACTGACCGTCACCTGTTCAAACAGATTAACCTGCATGAAGTCTGTTCTGTGTAATACTATAAATTCATCAGCATTTACATCTGTAACACACAGTGTATTGTTCACCCTACCACGTTCCCGTATTTCATTCAATATTCTGTTCAGCTTCGGTAAGTGGTGATGTAGTTTCACAAAGGATTCCCACATCACCCTCCGGGCCCCGGAGCCCCTCTCCATCACCAGATCCAGGAGGAGTTTGGAAGCGCCCGCTCGGTTTCCCTTCTCCGCGAGCTCAGTCACGGTCTGTAATGAACAATGGGGAATATATTGAGGAGCGGAGGGATGGGTTCAAATCTACCCTGAACATGGACTGACCCAGCACATTCTGCTCGTCACAGATCACTGACAGCAATTGTTCATAGCAGGAAAAAGAATTTAAAAGAAGTTAGCGTGACCAGTGATGACTTTCTGAACGCCACAGATTGCGGGGTACTTATCCACTTGGCAAGGTTTAAACAGAGCAGACATAGTGTGAGTGAGCCAGAGATAGAGTAGGTTATTGAGGCTTTGTGTCAGAGAGTGTTCAGTGAGGGGAGGCGGAGGCTTGGGTAGATCTTGGGTAATATTTCCCTTCTCTTTCTCACTGTTAGAACAGTGGGAAAGCCAGGCAGGATAGTGGAATGCTGTTCCTACAGGATGCGGCAAGACAGGGAGACGTTCAGTGTCCCCGATAACTACACCTTCAGGAATTTCATCCAGCTGCAGCTTAATACAGACTGTGCTGAGGAATTGGAGCTGGAGCTGGGTGAACTCAGGATCATTCCGGAGGCTGAGAGATTGACTGACAGGCTATACAGGGAGGGAGCTATACACAAGGGGCAGGACACAGGGAACTGGGTGACTGTCAGGAGAGGGACAGGAACAGGCAGCCACTGCAGGAAACTCCTCTGTAACAGGTATATGGCTTTCTGTTTCGGGGTATGGCCTAGCAGAGGAAAGCCATGGCAATTATGCCTCTGGCTCTGAGTTTGGCTTTGTGACTCAGAAGGGATGAGAAGTGCTGAGCTGCACTGATGGGGAATTCAATGGTTAGGAGAACAGACTGGAGATTCTATTTACAAGAACAGGAATTTTGGATGGTGTCTTGCCAACGTCATTTATATCTCGTATCGACTCTGAAACTTTCTTAAGGGCAGGATGAGCTGTCAGAGGTCATCGTCCATGCTAGTACCAATGACAAGAGTAGGAAGTGTGATGAGATCCTGCAAAGTGATACAGATCCAAAATTTCTTGAAAGTGTTGTCGAAGGTAGATGGCGTTGTAAAGCTTTTCAGACATGGGCCTTCATAAATCAAAATATTGAATACAGAAGTTGGGATATTATGTCGAAATTGATGTGGCAGAGACTAATTTGAAGCAATGTGTGCACCTACCTCTCAGAAGGATATCAATAAGATTGAATGAGTGCAGAAAAAAATACAGATTGTTGCCAGGACTTGAGGACCTGAGATATAGAGAAAGTGTGAATAGGCCAGGATGTTATTTCTATAGAGTGTAGGAGGACCAATAGAGATGTGACAGAGGTATACAAGTTTATGTAAGGCATAGATAGAGTAAGTGTGAAAAGGCTTTACTACTGAGGTTGGGTGGGACTGGAATTAGAGATCATGGGGTAACGATGACAGGTGAAAGGCAATATGAGGGTGAACTTGTTCACTCAGAGGTTGCTGAGAGTGCAACGTGCTGCCATCAGAATTAGTCGATGTACATTAGATTTGAACATTCAAGATCAATTTGGACAAGTTCATTCAATGGGAGAGGTATGGACGTCTCCAGTCCGGGTGCAGATCAATGGGACTAAGCAGATAATAGGCCGGTGTGGACTAGATGGGCAGAAGAGTTTGTTGCTGTACTGTAGGGTTTGATGACTATGGGTAGATCAAGCTATGACAGGGTTACTGTTGATTTTCCCTGGAGTAATCCCTGGTAAACCACAACAGGTTCACACTTCACTGCCAGGCTTCATGTGGGGTCCAGTGTCAGCCGACACCTGGAAACTGGCAGTGAGGAGCAGACAGCAAATTCAGGACTATTGTGCATGTGTGACAGACCAAAACCAGCTGGTGGGAATGTTGAGTAAGAAATTTGGACTGAAATTGTCAGCTGCCTCATGTGGAACGTAGTGTTCGGTATAGTGTGTGGCTCTTCATTAAAATTCAATCTGGGTGGAGTTAGGTGAATGCACTCCCGGAGCACAAGGACCATTGGAAAGCAGTTTCTTTCTAATTCTGTGTTAGCTGTAGATTCTTGGAATATTTTCAGTTATACAAATGTTGCATTTCCCAGTGTTAACAGTATATGCTGTGGTAATTACAAACTCCAAGTGGAACAGTCACAAAGAACAGAAGGTAACAGAACCATGAGGCATGCTGGGATATTGATCAATTGCAAGAGGGCCAGCAATTGAAAAGAGAGACAATATTCAGTACTGCCTGTTCAACTGACGGTGGGGTTGAAGGTAGACTCGAGAAATGAGCTGAGAAATACGTCACTATATATTTGATTTGTGGGAATCCCATGGGTCATGAGAAGAACACAGACTGGTGAATAGCCATTAAGGTCGAGCATTGGGAACATGATGTGTTATCAAACGGAGTGGTGTAAAGAGGTTCCCTGTCCACTTGCAATGTCGGTCAAGTGTCATATCACTAAATTCACCTCTCAGTCATTGTCTGTATCCTAACCTGTCTAAAAATGAACGTGGTCAGAAAACTGGAGAGAGGCTGGTATTAGTGAATATAGCTTCAGGGTTTCCTCAGGTGAAATCTCTTTTCTTGATGTTGACCACAAACATTACAGGATTTTCACAGCCCAGAGGTGTCGTTACACCGGTTCTGTCGGTCTGTGATTGATTCAGTAGAATCTACACTCTGTCTATGTTCCTTCCACTTACGTGATACTCTTGCCCAGTGAAGTGATCCTCGCCCATTAACATGAAGCTGACTCCCTCCACACCCTCCTCAATCGCCTGTTCCAGTCGCTCCATGTAGAATCTCGTCAACTGGAACAGGTGGTGATCGTCACAATTTGTCAGGAAGGCGGAGATTGCGGAGTTCAGATCTATATTTGGTCATAGAACATAAAATAGTAGAGTGTACTCTGCGTCTGCGGACAGGATGCCAATTTAAACCAATCCCATCTTCAGGAACCTGGTGAATATCCCTCCATTCCCGGCTGACTCATGAGTTCAAACGCCTCTCAGACGCTGCTGAGTATCTGTTTCCAGTCCCTCCCTCGGCAGCACATTCCAGACACCAATCACTCTCTGTGGAAAACATGCATCCTAAATCCCCTTTAAAAACTTTACCCTCTGACCCTAAACCTATTCCCTCTGGTATTTGTGTTGAAACTCGTCTGCACTCTCTCCTGACCCCCCACATCATTCTCGTGATGTGGTTACCAGATCTGTGCACAATACTAAAATTGTCTCTTAAGCACCGTTCATCCAGTTACAGCACAACTTAAAAAAAATACATACTCACACCTCAACTCGCCGTTAGCACACTACCAATTGTGTTGCCACTTTCAGAGAGCTATGCACATCCATCGCAAGACCCATTTGTACATCAGTCTTATTAACGGTCCCAGCATTCATTGTGCACAGAAATTCTATCTGTTCCCTGGACTGTTACATTGCCTGCTGTTTTATTCCTCTGAGTTTCACCCACACCCACCTTATTCAGAAGCTGCTTCTCTTTTCACTCAGGTGAAGATTTGCCTGGTGAGCGGAGTGATTCGACCATTCCCGTTGTTAGGTCCCTGCACTGGAGCTGGTGAATTGTTCCAGTGCTCAAATTCACTTTACCAGTTGGAACAATGACCCCGTTTGATGGTACTTTCTCTCTGCCCCGTTATCACCCATGTTTGTCCCTCTGAACTATTGATAATTTGACTACACGTGCACCATAAGGACAGAGTTTTAATGAGAAAGAGCTCAGTGAACATACCTGTGTCCATTCTGAGTCTGACTGAGGTTGGTTGATTGTCGTCTTCTTGTCTGCCGTCTGGGTGGCAGAAAGCACCACCTGCTGGCAATGACCTGAATTACACAAATAAAGGAGTGAGTCAGTTACTCTGCCCTTCATAATTTAAACCTTGTTTGTAAGGTCACTGCTCACTCTCCTACATTCCAGGGAGCAAATGGAGATTGGAACAAAGACCTCCAACTGAACACAAAGTTCAAGAAGATAGCAAGGAAATATAAGGAAACTTTCTTAAAGGAGCGATGCACTGAAGCTGAAGAAGCCAACAGAATTGGAAAAAGAAATACAAGAGATCTTTTGCTGAATCTTAGGGAAATCAAAGGAACATTTCATGTAAAATGAGCATAGGAAAAGACAAAGAAGGGAAGGACCTTACAGAAGCAAAGGACATCAAAGGGAGTTGCCAGGAACACACAGAGGAATTGCAGAAAGATCCAACAGCGAAGACACCTGCAATGACTCCCTCATCGATACAGAGCCAGACATTCTGGAAAGTGAAGCCAATAATAAGGCTGCAGGATGTGACAGGAGTCCAGTTGAATTGTTTAAAACTCTAAAAGGTGATGCTGTCAACGTGTTGCATGCAATTTTCCAGCAGATCTGGGAAAAAAATAGAAACAACAATGACCTTTAAACTGGATTAAGATCCGTTTTTATCCCCATACCCAAGAAGGGAAATGTAAAGGATTGTTCAAATTACCGAACATTTTCACAAGCTAGAAAGGTAATTCTAAAGATCGTGCAAGCAATACTCCAGCAATATATGGAACCCGAACTGCCAGATGTACAAGCTAGTTTTAGAAGAGGCAGAGGCACCAGTGAGCAAATTGCTAACCCATGCTGGATAATGGAGAAATCGAGAGACTTCCAGAAAAGTATTTATCTGTGTTTTATTGACTACTCTAAAGCCTTCAACAGTGTGGACCATAATAAACTACAACAAATCCTTAAGGAAATGGGGATACCTGGACATCTGCTGTGCCTTATGAGAAACTCAGATGAATTGGCCACATCAAAAGAAGACAGTATTCCATGTTGGGTAAAACAGAAGGTTAAGGAAGGAGAGGACAACAGAGGTGACAATTGCTAGATAATACTACTCAGTCAATGAGCCTGACCTTGTGGAATCTTGGATAGGCAGGTTCCAACAAGGCAGCTTGGTGTGCAGTAACGCTGTTTTATTTCACTGTATTCATCGGCTTTCATGTATGGTTGACTGACTATTGAGTTTGAACATAAATTGGACAATGATTGTATCATAAACAAAATGCAATAAGAAATATAAATGTTTTCAGTCAATAACAGACTTGTAAGTGTTGCATTTTGTCCCTCAGATAAATCGCTAATGCAGACAGGGAGCAACCATGCTCCAAGCCTCCGCCCCCACAACACCCAGTGGGACAGCCTGCTGGCCCAAGGTGGGTCTGTTTACTCCGTTGTTTAAACCCAGACACCTCAAACAAAAGGCAGCCACTGGGTCCCTCCAGCCCACCGTGTCAGATAGTAAGATCGTGACTTGTTCTCAAAATCTCTCAACACCGCACTTGCTACAAATATACTGAAGCCTTCTTCATCCTCGCCACTTCAGAGGAGATAAACCCCCTGTACTCCCACTGTCACCATTGCAGCTCCGCCAACTCCTTGGAGAGGAAGAGCAGCATTAAAAAAACGAACTTGTTGGATCTTTCCCGGGAGTCAGGTTAGGAAACACGTGGTGGGGTCTAGGGAGGAAACTCCTTAATGACGAAACCCATATTCCCGTTGGTTGGTATGCTAAATTGGCATTTGCTGTCACCAGTGAGGGATAAGTAAATCTCACATCACTTCACGCGAGATACCGGGCACGCACAGCATGCTTAAATCGTCTAAATGTCAGCCCGGGTGCGCAAGCGTGACGGCGCTCCGCGAGACGCATGAGCAGTTGGCTGGTGCGCGCGGTAGATGGGGAGACTGTCGAGTCAGTAACAGGGAACAGGGAGCGCGTCCCTCGGTCCCGTACCGCGCTGACCAGCTCACCGAATGAGTCATGGTCGATCCGCAACCCGCTGCGGTACAACATTAATACACCAATCCCCATGTATATACTTAATCAATGTAATGTTTCTTGTCAGTTCCACAATATAATTAATTTGCTGATGTTATATTGTGTTACACTAATTAAGCTGTCAGAACTTTTCCAATCAACACACAAAATGCATAAGTGGACCACTCGGCCCTCCAAAATTGCTGCTGATCTGATTTAAACTTTCGTTACACATTGCCCCATGTTCATCTCAATAACACTTCAAACCCACTCTTTATGAAGAAACTGGGCTTCGAATGGAAACAAAGGCTTTACTTTCACTGGTCAGTGAGTAGAACGAGTTCCCAACTCCCCCGATTAACTCCAGCAAAAAAAAAAATGGGAGGGTGAGAGAGGGAGTGGAGAGGGGAAACTGTTGCTACTTTTCACTGGACGATGCCCTTTCCTCAGTCAATCCTTCCACAGTCTTTCTGAACATTGCATCTACCTTAATATCATCTCCTTCATCATCTGACCCAACACGCTGTTTCCCATCCAAAAATGACTGAGTTTCAACCGGTTCCGGCAGCTCCAGCAGTCCTGGCTGCAAGGGCATTCGTTCTTGTCGAGTACAGGTATGACCCGTGACTTTGGTACCGGGTCAAATGGGAACATTGCAAAACCTAGTTCTGTTTAATCACAGGTTCATAGGTTCTGACAATTTATTGGAAGAAGACTACTTGATGTCGCCAGGCTATGTAAATGTAAATTATTGGTTGGCATTTGCTAGTTAGGACTGAATGAAATGTGGTGCTGGGACATTTGGCTTCAAGAGGGTTTGCTCTTAGCAGAGGCTTGCTCGACGATATACTTGAGGGCAAGTATATCATTGCAGCTTGCAATAGACAGAGGAGTTAATGACATGTTGCTGTAGTTCATGGTGATTCCACATTTCTGCAATCACTACAGCAGGAGGCGCTGCGGGTCTCATAAAGGGAGAAAATTCTCAACGCATTTTGAGATGATTGCCACCTAACACAGCCAAGCAAGGAAACAGCAGAACCGATAAGAGTTTGAAATGAGCAAGCAATGTGAGGGAATGTGTCTGGCTTCACACAGCTGATGCTGACAGCAATGAGCAAATCTGGAGTGATTGCAACTGACATAACTGGCACTTCTACATTTATTCAGTCCCACTCCAGCTATTTCCTGCCTTCCTTGGTACAGAAATGTAATGTCCAAAGGACCAGTGTTAGAGTAAATGAAACTCACCAAACTTTCTCCTGACTGAATCAATGGAAACTCTGAGTCAGATGGGTTCTCTGCAGCTGATGCTCTCAGCACTCGGGCTGGTTCACTTGTTGATGTTCCCTCGTCTTCAGTCGTGGTTTGCTTCCAGTTGTAGGCTTTTCTTCCAGTAAATCTCTCACTGCAGATCTAACTTTAACCAGAGAGACGATGAAGCACGTTAACAAGACAAAGGAGAACCAAGCATTAAACTGAAATTTAAATCTTGAACTCATAAATAATGATCCGAGTGAAGAAATCTGGAACTGTCCCCCACACTTTACAAAACCTAACAAGGGATACAAAGGAACACACACAAAATGCGGGTGGAACTCATCAGGCCACGCAGCATCTGTACGTCAACTCGACTCTCTTCCATAGATGCTGCCTGGCCTGCTGAGTTCCTCCAGCATTTTGTGTGTGTTGCTTCGCAGCTTCTGACGATTTTCTCTTGTTTGTGATGGGATACACATACCGGGGCTCAGTCATGGTATAAGATACAAGTCATAATACATAGGAGTAGAATTCGGTGATTCGGTCATTCTAGTCTGCTCAATAATCAATCATGGAGGATTATTTTTCCAACACCGTATTCTTGCTTCCCTGCTATAACACTCAACCTATACCCAACGATAGCCTCCACCACCCTCTGTGGCATCGAATTCCACATATCAACCGACATTTGGCTAAAGTAATTTCTCTCAGCTCAGTTTTAAAGTGAAGCTTCTTCATTCTGAGGCTGCACTCAGATCCCAGACACTCCGTCTAATCAAGACATCCTCTCCATTCCCACTCTATCCAGGCTTGTTGTTATTTAGTTGGTGTAAATAATCACTCCCACCCCCACCCCCCCCCCCCCCCCCACAACAACCATCCCTCTGAACTCTACTGAACTCAGGCCGAGGGCTATCACATGCTCCACATGCATAAAGCTCATCATTCCTCAGCTTATTTTGTGAACCTTGTTATCAACAATTGTACTGAACACATGTCCAGGATTAAAAGGACAACTGGTACCAGGATAATTCACAGGGAAAAGCTCCGATTTCTTTACTGTTCTACAATCACAAAACGAGCACAGCTGCACTGCTCCATTCGCAGGAAATTTAACATGTTCCAGAGTGAATGTAATAAAGAGAAACTGGAATCACTGGAAATGCTCAGCAGGTAAGGAACTGCCGTGAGGAGAGGACCAAGTTAACAATTCAGTTTCCTAACCTTTCGTCAGAATGGATGCAAATATTACCCAGTTTTTACTGGAAATCCTGTGTTGTTTACCTTGGAGCGGCAGAGACTGAGGAGAAATCTGTTAGAGGTTTGTAAGATTATGAAAGACATTAACAATTAACAGAGTAGTCAGGGAGTATCTCTTCGCTGGTTAGAAATGTCCAATACCAGAGGACATGCATTGAAGGTGTGAGGGAGTAGATGCAAAGGGAATGTGAGGGTAAGTTGTTTTACTCAGGGAGGGAGTGATGAATGCCTGGAATGAGCTGCCTGTTATGGTGGTGGAAGACAATACATCGGAGTCTTTGAAGACACGTTTAGATAGGCACATGGGTGTGAAGAGGATATGGATATTGTGTAAGTCGGACGGATTAGTTATTTTTTGGGGGGAGGCTTGATTTATTTTTTAGCTGGTTTGGCACACCATTGTGGCCGAAGGGCCTGTTTCTGTGATGCACTGTTCCATGTTCTGTTCTATCTCCAGCATCTTGAGTTTCTCTTTGAATCCCACTGGCAGATAGACAGGTGAGAGTGAGGGGGAATTTCCAAATGTGAATTGAATTCTGAAACCCCGGTCTATTTCTACTGGTGCAATCACAAAACAACATGTTTAATCAAAGGCTCACACTATGAGGGACAGAATTGGAAATTCAATTCCCTGCTTTTCTTCCAAAGGAACTATAGAATCAAATTTCTGAGCACAGAACAGAAATACTAACTGATCATTTCATAAACCCTGGAAACTTGATCCCCGAATTAATTTTATTTGGTTAAAAAATTAGTGGCATCTATTCTGGGACCCAACCTCACTGGGTCACAGCCCACACCGAGAGTTTAGCACATCTTTCCCATTTTCCACATTGGGTGGCATCAACACAGATTCAACCTGATAGTTTTCAACCAAATTTCCCAGTTCCATACAACTGCGCTTCCCAAGAGACTTAACCCATTCCAAAGCAATGTACTAAAAAGCTGAAAACAAAATGAACATTCAACAGATAAAGATGTGGAAAGATGATTTTTCAGGTCCAACACCCTGTATCGAAATGGCTTTGAACATTTTTTGATTTGATTTCAGGTCTCCAGCATCTTGAGTGTTATTTTTAATAAACAGCTGCTCACAGACAGGCGACAGTGAGTGTTAATTTCCAAACACGGTGAGGATACTGAACCCGAGGTAGATAACCAACGATGCAAACACTGAACAGCTCACTCCAGGTACTCACTGCCTCTGTGTATTGAGATTAACTCGCAGGTCTATTCAATCTGTCTGCTCTATTGTATCTGTGCCCTTCGGTTCGGACTCGCTAACCCTGAGAAACGAACAGTGGTGTATGTGGCTGGGCATCAAGGGTTTATAGACTACGTATGGCTTGACTGTACCAGTGATGCCCCCCTCCCTGGCACTTCAAACACAAGCCAGCCAGGAAAGCTACTTTCCTCAGAGCTGAGCATCCAATAACGGTAACAGCAAAGGTAATGAGGACTCTGGCCAGAAAGCATCCAGGCTGAGCTCACAGAAAGAGTGTACATATGCACACTGATGTCTTCACAGCTATCATCAACACTTCACTCATCCAGGCTGCTGTTCCCACGTGCTTTAAATCAACCACCATTATCCCTGTAACAAGGAACCCTACATATTCGGAACAAAGTGACCTACTGCCCAGTGAAGATGTCTCCAATCAGCATTAAGTGCTTTGATCGGCTGATAGTGGCACAAATCAAAAACTCCAATCCTTGTTCACTGGTCACTCACCAGTATGCTTACCGACTGAATCGCGAAGTGGCAGATGGCATTGCATCTCTCATTCTCCTTGGCCTGATAGGCCTTAAAAAAAGACAATTAGGTCAAAGTGTTGGTTCTGGATTTCATTTCGGCATTCAACACTTTTGTCCCACAAACCTTGGTGAACAAATTCCCACGCCTCCGTCTAAAGACGCCACTGTGCAACTGGGTTGTGTACTCCCTAACCAACAGACGACAGACAATCAGAGTGCAAAACTGGTCCTCCCTTCCCATCATCGTCAACTCTGTGACCCTCAGCCTTGTGCTCAGACCATTGCTGTCCACTCTGCTCACACGATTGCAAATCCAGACTCCCGAACAAGACCGACCTGCCATCAAGCACATATTCACAGAAAGATGGTGGAAAAGTACCATAATATCATTAAAGGTCCCACACACCCTGGTCAGGGACTGTTTGTCCCACTCACATCAGTCCATCAGGGAAGAGGCTACATAACATCCACGCCAGTAGAATCATCCTCGAAACAGTTATTTTTCCCTTTTTGAATAGTGAAGAAAACTATTGAGGCCTGGTCGACCTCATTAAATTGGTTTACAACCAGTCTGTAGTCAGAACATTTCTTGTAAACATAGCAGGAGTAAATTGGCCACTACCCCACCGAGCCTTCTTGACCCAAGCAGCGAACTCATGGCTTTCGTTCCGCAATGCCGCCTGCTGCTTTCTGTAACTGGTCACACTCCACCCCCCGCCCCCCCCCCCCCCCCCAACTGTTTGCTGTGTATCGAGCCTTTGAGCAGAATCAGAGTCTTTGCTTCTACAGGACTTTCAGGAGATCAGCTCGAAACACCCACAATAAACATACTCTCAAAGAGAGAACAACGAACATTTATCGGAAACGGAAAGTTCTGATAAAAGGGAACTCATGTTGCCTGAACAGCTCTTCGCACGCTTGCTTTGCAATTGTAACACCTGGTTAGAGAACTGTTCCAAATCTCAACCATCTCTTGCAGACTCTCTGGTGTTCACTCCTTTCGTAGCATCATTTCCCTGCTGACACTGATTTACAATCACACCCACTTTGCATCAAATTTATATCAAAATTGAAAACGCTCGGAACCCTCACTTAATGTCGACGTCGCATCTTTGCTTTTGAGCTGCTGTTCCTTCACAGCATTCGTGCGATCTGTAATAATGAGCACCCAGACCCGGGCATCTTACAGCCGTATCTCCCTAATCGCAAACAGGCCCAACTCAAATATGATGATTTAGAAATAGTAAAAAAAATTCCATCGAGGCCTCCATATCGATACTCAGAAGATCTCGGATACCGTTTTGCAAAACATACAGCTGACACTAAGAAGAACAAAATAAAAAGTAGGGTTTTGATTTTGAGAAACACGGAGAGGACGCTGACTGGGAAGTTCAGAAAATGTGAATGGAGGGAGGGCGGGGAGAACAGAGTCAGATCATGATAATTCTCGAGGCGAAAGGGGTGCAGTAGTAGGGTATATAAACGTGAATTCTGTAAACACACTGAAAGGCAGAGGGTGGGGTCTGAGTGCAACTGTGAGCGAATAATCAAAAATATTATTCATGAATTATCAGACTGGAACAACGTGACACTTCCTGTTCCGGGGGGAAAAGGAAGAGGTAATTCACCGAATGAAAAATAATTAGTATAATTTAGAAAAAAATACCAGGTCATTCGGCAGATTCCCACATCGGAGGTTGGTCAAGAAGCTTCAGTGGCTTAACGTTAAGGAAGCGTTGGTAACATAGCTTCGGCATCGGCTTCCTGGGAGAAGCCAGTAAGCGGTAGAAAATGTTTTGGTCCTCTGACTGGAGACCAGTGACTAGTGGGGTTCCTCGGGGATTGGTGCTGTGTCCATTGTTGCTTATAAGCTCTGTTAGCACTCTGGTTGATTTAATTACTGCAATGTTTGTTTTTGGTTCAGAGACAGGTAATTTGCATGAGAGATAGTCCGTATTTTTTAAATTGTTTTACAATAACTCTGGAGTCAGACCTTTACTGTAAATATACCACGCAGAAATCGGCCACTCATCCCATCCAGCCTTCTACCCCGTGCAATAAAATCATGGTTTTCGCTCCGCAATCCCGCCTGCTGCCTGCCTCTTTCTGTAACCCGGTCACACCACCTTTTCCCACCACCCGCTGTTTACTGTCTGCCGTGGCCTTGAAAGGAATCAAAATCTTTGCTGCTACAGGATGTCAGCGTGATCATTTCGAAACACCCACAACAAACACAGTCTCAAACATCTGAAATGACAAGTATTGGAAATGGAAATCGTGTTGACCGAACAGGTTTTTCAAACGCTAACATTGAAAACGTAAACCCTGATTAGAGATCTGTTTTTAATCTTGACATAAACTGTGGAAAATCTCAACGACGCTGACAGGAAATTTCAGGATCACAAATACAATCGCCGACAGAAGGGGGTTAAAATGGAACGAATGAGCTATTGATCACTAATCCAAAACACAGAATGATTTGAAATGAAGATCGAAATAAATATCGGAAGCTGAATTATTCTCACCTTAATTCACCAAGAATGTTCAGTCTCCGTGTGGATATATTTTCAGGTCGCTTTCTTCCCCCTTCATACAGACAATCAGGCGAGGATCATTTCGTACATATGGGGAGGGGCCGGGTTGCTGTTCTGTGAGACTCACAGCGCGGTTTTCTGTGTCAAGCTGCTGCCTGTCCGCAGGACGGATTCCGACACGCAGACATTCCTCAGAGCGGGAGCGGCTTCTCTGCTGAAAACAAACAAACCAGTTGGACATTCCGCCCTCACATACAACTGTGAACAAAGCTAATTTATAACAATATTTAAATATTTCTGTTGCAGAAGAAAAAACGATAACAGCAGGATGATATAGAAAAAAAGAGTTCCCCAGTGTCTGCAGTCTGAAGGTTAATTGTTACAATTGCCATTCCGTTCCGCTGAATTCAAATCCAAAACACTGTCGATTCGGTTCGACAAAACACTGTCATTCAACCGTGAAGAAAGTTTAACCCTTTCTGCTACAGGGAGAGCGATAGAACCAATGATACGATGTAAAATACATCAGCTAGGGTCTCTAAGGTCGACTGTACTCGTTTCCATAGACGTTGCCTGGCCTGTAGAGTTCCTCCAGCATTTTGTGTGTGTTGCTCGGATTTCCAGCACTTGCTGATTTTCTCTTGTTTGAGAGAGATCGGTGACGGGTCACTGCCCGTAGGATATTTCATATGTTACTATCAGAGTGAAAGATGCTTTCTGCCCGCACTCAGTCGGGGCTGGTGTTGTTATTCTGTGAGACTCACAGCGCGATTTTCTGTGTCAAGCTGCTGCCTGTCCGCAGGGCGGATTCTCTGCTGAAACCACACAGACCAGTTCGACTCTCCACTTAAACTGCACCAAGTTGCCTTAATATTGTATTTAATTCTGTTACAGAAAATAAAGCAACAAACACCAGATGGTAGAGAAAAAAAAGAAGACCCACAGAGTCTACAATCTGAATGACTACTTTTTGCAATTGCTACCAGAGTTTGTGAGATTACAGCATTTAATTTTACCCTAAACTCCCATCATTTGCAGTTTTAATATTATATTTTGCGCTTTAATTAAATAAATTGCTCTGTGGCATTCTCCACTGCGACGTCCCGGACAGTAAAACAGTCAATTCTCCCGGTCGCTCTATTATTCTGAGTGGTGACTTTTTATTTTGTGTGTGTGTGTGTGTGTGTCTCTGTGTGTGACTGTGACAGAGAGAGAGAAATTGGAGAAGGGACCCGGCCCTGCCACGGGGGACATTTTAAATATCATTATCCGTGCGCAAGGCTCATCTGCACTGACTCAGTAGAAACTGCCCTACAAAATCTTGTATGACTGAAGGGAACGACGTCGTTTCTTGTAACGCATTTGGCCAATAATTAATTCGTTATCTTGAACGTGTCAGAGCTCCATTGTCCCCTTGTATTCCCTTCCAATCCCGACAGAAACCGAGCCCCGTTGTAAGCAAGAGCTCACTGATTTGCAGAATCGGAGACAACATTTACCTCTGATGTTGAAACCGGACAGTGCTGTCCAGGATGACAAATGTGCCGACCATACACGGAGAATTCAGTCTGTGCTGCTGCTCCCGACCCTCTTCGGTTTTAGGGTGTCAGTCGCTGATTACAGATAGACAGATCCGGATGAGCCGGGGTTAATGAGGCAGTCCACAGTTCTGATCCCACACCACCTCACCGGTCTGGTACAGGTCGGTCAGCAGTAGGAGAGGGGACTAGGACAAATGCAGCAAACACAGACCGAATGACAGACGCTGTGTGATCCTTCCCTCGCGGTCGCAGGTAATTTCTGTCTGGATTTCCGTGTCGATCTCACTTTTCCTCCTTATTCCTCTGACGCAACCAGCGGGGCGGAGATTCTCCGTTTTATTCAGCCAATCCCAGGCTGAGAACTTGATCCAGCCGGCTTGAGGCTCCACCTTGTGTGCGAACGGGGCTGTCCGGGACAGGGCGAGTTTCAACTCAAACACTCCACACCCGTCACAGCTAATTCGAGGTCAAATTATTTAAGGCGTTTCAGAGCGGAGGATTAATGAAGGAGGGGTGGCGTTACCAGTCAGAGAAAATGTCACGGCAGTGCTCCGTCAGGACAAATTGTAGAACCCCACTAATGAGGCATTCTGTGTGGAAATGAGAAATAAGTAAGTTATGGCCACGGTAATGGGGCGATATTAAAGGTCTACTTGACAGATAGACCTCAGTATGTGCGGTTGGGAGACTGTAGGTTTGACACGGTGGTCAGCAGCACAGGAGCGCCGCAGGGGACCGTGCTCTCTCCGATCCTGTTCACCCTGTACACATCAGACTTCCAATATAACTCGGAGTCCTGCCATGTGCAGAAGTTCGCTGATGACACGGCCATAGTGGGGTGTGTCAGGAATGGACAGGAGGAAGAGTATAGGAAACTGATACAGGACTTTGTGATATCGTGCAACTCAACCTACCTGCGTCTCAGTATCACCAAGACCAAGGAGATGGTGGTGGACTTTAGGAGATCTAGGCCTCATATGGAGCCAGTGATCATTAATGGAGAATGTGTGGAGCAGGTTAAGACCTACAAGTATCTGGGAGTACAGTTAGACGAGAAGCTAGACTGGACTGCCAACACAGATGCCTTGTGCAGGAAGGCACAGAGTCGACTGCACTTCCTTAGAAGGTTGGCGTCATTCAATGGTTGTAGTGAGATGCTGAAGATGTTCTATAGGTCAGTTGTGGAGAGCGCCCTCTTCTTTGTGGTGGCGTGTTGGGGAGGCAGCATTAAGAAGAGGGACGCCTCACGTCTTAATAAGCTGGTAAGGAAGGCGGGCTCTGTCGTGGGAAAGTACTGAAGAGTATAACATCGGTAGCAGAGCGAAGGGCGCTGAGTAGGCTACGGTCAATTATGGAAAACCCTGAACATCGTCTACATAGCACCATCCAGAGACAGAGAAGCAGTTTTAGCGACAGGTTGCTATCGATGCAATGCTCCTCAGACATGATGAAGAGATCAATACTCCCCAATGCCATTCGGCTTTACAATTCAACCGCCAGGAGTAAGATATGTTAAAGTGCCAGGGTTAGGACTCAATGTATTTAAGTAAACTACTTAAGAACTTTTTAAAAGCTATTATTAATGCTTTTTGAGAGGGTGGTTTTAGATGCATATCATATTTTTACTGAGTTAAGTATTGTATGTAATTAGTTTTGCTACAATAAGTGTATGGGACATTGGAAAAAATGTTGAATTTCCCCATGGGGATGAATAAAGTATCTATCTATCTATCTAAAGACAACCCGACAGTCCTAGGGATTTAGAGGAACACATTTGTAAGATCGTATATTGTTGCAAGAAACTTAAGGCTGTTACACTTGGTGATTTTAACTTTCCACATAATGACTGGGAATCTCATACTGTAAATGGACCAAGTGGGATAGAGTTTGTCAAGGGTGTCGGAGAACTTTTCCTTCATCAGTACACAGAAGCCTAAAGGTAAGTGTGCAATACTGAATCTGTTATGAAGGAATGAGGCAGGGCAGGGGACAGACATTTGTGCATAGCAACACTTTGCATCCGGTGACCACGATGCCAGTAATATGCACCTAAATATACAAAAGGTTCGGCCTGACCCGTGGGTTGGGATTCTGAATTGGAGGAAGCGCAATTTTTATGGTGTCAGAATGGATCTGGCAAGTGTGGATTGAGACAGGCTGCTGCTTTGTGGCGAAAGTGTACTTGGAAGGTGTGATGCCTTCAAAAACGGAATTTTGAGTCTACCAGCTTGCAAGTGTCTGGCAGAATGAAAGGTAAGAATAACAAGTTAGGAACGCTGATATGCAAGAATTATTGTGGCGCCGGTTAAAAGAAGAAAGGAGGTAAATGGCAGAGAATGGCAAGTAGGATCAAATGAGGTCCTTATGGAGTCTAATACATGCAAGAGAACGCTCAAGAGAGAAATCCGGGCGGCTAAAAGAAGGCATGAAGTTCCTCTGATAGACAAGATGAAGAGAACTATTGAGGATTCCACAATCATGATAAGAGCAAAAGGATTGCAAGGGATAAAACTGTATCACTGGAAGACCAGAATGATAATCTGATGTAGTCTGATGTAGCAGTATTTCAGTGGAGTAAGGGATAATTCAGTGTTATGAGGTAGGAGCTGGCCACAGTAAATCGGAACGAGCTGCTAACAGGGGTGTCAGCAGAATGGCAAAATGTGCGTTTCTGGAGAAAAATGAGGAAGGAGCAGGACATGTGTATTCCAATAATGAAGAAATACTCAAATGGCAATCTAACACAACCGTGGCTGAGAAGGGAAGTCAAAGGTATTGTAAAAGCAAGAGAAAGGGCATACAACAAAGAAAAATTAGCAGGAAGATAGAGGATTGGGAGGTTTTGAAAAACCTACAGAGAGCAACGAAAAAAAACCTTTAGAATGGAAAAAAATATGAAAGTGAACTAGCAAATAATATCAAAGTAGATAGTAAAAGATTTTTTTCAAGTATATTAAAAATGAAAGCGAATTGATAATGTAGTTGGTGACAGAGAGTATCAGTTTTATCCCTTACAATCCTGCCTGACGAACCTGTTGGAATTCTTTAAGGGAATGACAAGTAGGATAGACAAAGGGGATGCAGTGGATGTTGTATATTTGGAGTTTCAAAAGGCCTTTGACAAGTTGCCACACATGAGGCTACTTACTAAGTTAAGAGCCCGTAGTGTAACATGAAAGTTATTAACATAGTTAGAGCATTGGCTGATTGATGGGAGGCAGCGAGTGGGAATAAAAGGATCCTTTTCTGGTTGGCTGCCAGTGACTAGTGGTGTTCCGCAGAAGTCAGTGTTGGGAACACTTCTTTCTCTGTTGCACAATTATGATTTAGATGGCAGAATAAATGGTTTGTCGACAAGTTTGCAGATGATAAGAAGAATGTTGGAGAGGAAGGTAGAGTTCAGGAAACAGGTCAGATGCAGAAGGACAGGCAGATTAGGAGAATGGGCAAGAAAGTGGCAAATATTCGAAAATGCATGGTTATGCACTTTAGTAGTAGAAATAAAAGTCCGTACTATTTTTATAAAGGGGAGAAAATCCAGGAACCTGAAATGCAAATAGACTTGGGAGTCCTTGTGCAGAACACCCGGAAGTTTAACTTGCAGGTTGAGTCAGTGGTGAAAAAGACAAATGCATTGCTTGCATTCATTTCAAGAGGTCTAGAATACAAGAGCAACGATGTGATGCTGAAGCTTGACAAAATACTGATGAGGCCTCACCTTGAGAATGGTGAACAGTTGGGTCCCTCAGCTTAGAAAAGATGTGTTGGTATTGGGAGTGGAGCCAGAGGAAGTTCACATGGACGATTCCAGGAATTAAACGGTTTATCACAGGAGGAATGTTTGACGATTGTGGTCAGCACTCGCTGGAATTCAGAAGGATGTGGTGGGGGGGTCTCATTGAATCCTTTCGGATGTTGAAAGACCTAGACGGAGTAGATGTGGAAAGGTGGGAAAGTCTAGGACAAGAGGATACTCCCTCAGGATAGAGGGTCAGCCTTTCAACACAAATACGCGGAGACATTTCTTTAGTTAAACGTGGTGAATATGTAGCTGCTACATGCAGCTGTGGAAGTCAATTCGTTGGGTGTATTTAAGCCAGAGACTGATAGGTTCTTGATTGGACATGACATCAAAAGTTACCGGGTGACGGCCGTGAAATGGGGTTGAGTAGGAAAAAGAAAAGGATAGTCAGTATGCCTTCTTATAGACTTTTTCGAGGAAGTTACCAGGGAAGTGGATGACGGTGATATACTGGATGTTGCCTACAAGGCCCCGCATGGGAGGCTGGTCAAGAAGGTTCAGTCGCTCGGCATTTGGGATGCATTCAGGATTCGGCTTTATAGTGGCGTGCCACAGGGATCGGTGCTTTGTCGTTCGTTCTTTGTCATCTATATCGATGATCTGGAGGCTAATGTGGTTTACTGATGAGCAGGTTCGCGGATAGAACCAAGCTTGGGGCTGTAGTGGACAGTGAAGACGGTATCATGGCTTACAGAGGATCTGCATCAATTGTAAAGATGGGCTGAAAATGGCTGATGGAAATCAATGCAGAAAAGTGCAAGGGTTCACACCTCTCTCAGACCAACCAGGCTAATTCTTACACAGCGAGGACTGTGATTAAACAAGGAGATCAGGAGATACAGGTACATAATCCAGTAAAAGTTGTGCCACAGGTAGATAGGGTCGTAAAGAAAGCCTTTGGCACGTTGCCATTCATACATCGATGTACTGTGCACAGGAGATGGGATGTTATGTTGAAGTTGTATAATAGGGTGGCGGTCTAATTTGGAGAATGTGCAGTTTTGGTCACCTATCTACAGGAAGGTGTACAGAAGGTTGAAGAAGTACAGAAAAATACAAGGATGCTGCCGGGTCTGTCGGACCTCAGTCATAAGGAAAGATTGAGCAGGGTAAGACTGGATTCCTTAGAGAGTGGAAGATTGAGAGGGATTTGATAGAGGTATACACAATTACAAGGGGCATAGATGGGCTAAATGCAAGCAGGCTTTTTCTGTTTAGGTTGGCTAGGGCTACAATCGGGGTGAAATGTGAAATGTTTATCGGGACCGTGGAGGGAAATATAGAAACATAGATAACCTACAACACAATACAGGGCCTTCGGCCCACAATGCTGTGCGAACATGTACTTACTTTAGAAATTACCTAGGGTTACCTCTAGGCAATTCGTCTTCACTCAGCGGGTCGAGACTCCATATGGAATGAGCCTGCAGTATAAGTGGTGCGGGCGAGCTTGATTTCAATGTTCAGTCCAAGTTTGTACCGATAAATGGGTAGTAGGGATATGAGGGTTATGATCCCGGTGTAGGTCGGTGTGGGTAGGCAGTTCAACCATTTTCGGTATTGACTAGATGGGCTGAAGGGCCTGTTTCTGTGCTGTCATTTTACATGACTCTATGTTCCGGGACACGTAATTTAATCCTTTCTTCTGGAAACAAACTAAAACCTGTTCGCCTATGTACGATTCAGGGATGTTTATGAATATTCATTTATTGCCACCAGCATTAACTGATTATTGTATTTCCATCCGGGCAATTCTTGCCACAAGAAACACCTTCGCCCTCGGTTAACCAGCGGGTTGTTGATTCTCACTGCGCCTGAAACTTTTGTGAAATTTATCTTTCTCAACAGACGCACATTCTAAATGGCCAGAAATTGTGCTCATGTAAGGAGTGAGCGGTTGTTTGGAAATAGGCGCTATTGAGGGAGTGACGCATGAACTTGCGATGGGCGTCCTCGCTGTTATTGGAATGGCCGTCGGGGAGGGAGAGATGGAGAAGCTGACTATCTTCACTGCAGTTAACCCCGCTGTCAGAGAGGGGATGACAGATTGATTGAAAATTAGAACCAGCCAGGGAGTTGTGTGGTAGGAAAAATGGGAGTCAGGAAGGGAATGATTTCCAATTTTAAAATACTTAAGCGAGGGCAGACAAAAGCGCTAATGACATTCGCAAACTGATAGGCTATGGTCTACGGCAGAGAGAGAGAGAGTGGAGAAGACAGAGACTGTGGTGAGTGGAGAGAGTAGGGAGGAGGAGGAGGAGGAGGAGGAGGAGGGGAGGGAGGGGAGGGAGGGGAGAGAGGGAGGGGGAGGGGGAGAGGGACAGGGAGAGGGAGGGCGGGAGGGGGATACAGAGAGAGAGAGATAGAGAGAGAGGAGAGAGAGAGAGGAGAGAGAGAGAGAGAGAGAGAGAGAGAGAGAGAGAGAGAGAGAGAGAGAGAGAGAGAGAGAGAGAGAGAGAGAGAGAGAGAGAGATTCATTCAAGGAAAGAGTTCGCAGCGTAGGATACGGAGACCTATACTGGGCGCAGGAAACCCCCGTTGTGGCGTAAGGAACAGTGCAGAGGCACACACAATTCTGAAGGGGTATAGATCGGGTTATTGCAAGCAGGCTTTATCCACTTAGGTTGGGTGTGACTGGATCTAGAGGTCATGGGTTGTGTGAGGTGGAAGGAGAAATATTTAATATGAACATAAGGGGAATCTCCTTCGCTCAGAGGGCGGAGAGAGTGGGAACTAATGGAAGTTGGATGTGGGTTTGATTTCCAATAACGAGACACAGATTCACAGAGTCATAGAAAAGTACAACACAGAAACAGTCTGTTCGGCCCATCTATTCTGTGAAAAAAACTGCCTGTTTCGCATCGACCTGCCCCGGACCACAGCTGTCCATGCCTCTGCCATCCAGGTACCTATCCAACCTTCTGTGAAACGTTGAAAACGGGCTCGCATGCAACAACTGCGGTAGCAGCTCGTTCCACACTCTCACGATCCAGTGAGTGAAGAAGTTTCCCCTCACTTTCCTCTTCAGCTTTTCAACTTCCATCCATCGCCCATGACCACTGACTGTAGTCTCGCTCAACCTCAGTGGAAAAAGAAACACGAGAAAATCTACAGATGCTGGAAGTCAAAGCAACACGCACACAATGCCGCTGGGACTCAACAGGCCAGGCCGCATCTATCGAAAAGAGTAAACGTTTCAGGCTTAGTCCTGATGAACAGTCTCGGCCCGAAACGTCGACAGTTTACACTTGTGTATAGATGCTGCCCTGGCCTGCGGAGTTCCGCCAGCATTGTGTGTGTGTTTTGCTCAGTGGAAAACTCCTGTTTGCATTTACCCCATATGTATCCGTCAGTATTTATTATACCTCTGTCAATACCCCTCCCTCTACGCACCAAGAAATAAAATGCCAACCTATCCTTCTTTCCTTAAAAATCGGGTCTTCCAGATCCGAACAAGATCCTTGTAAATTTCCACTGGACTGCTTCAACTTGATTTACAGCTTTCCTGTTAG